>NC_069789.1:40295233-40598263 GCF_027406575.1 Nycticebus coucang
GAAATTCTCTTCATTTGCTGGCAAATTAATAAACTTATTTCCTCCTCAAACCACTGTCCTTGTCCTTTGTTCCCACAGAGACAAGTACCAATCTTTTAGTAATAATAATGGTGTTAAGGAATGAAGCATCTGTTTCCAGGATGTTCTACTTAAATATTTGTTAGTTTTCTGTACTAAAGTCGAGATGTTTCTATTAAGTTTTTTGATATCAATATTAATTTCAGATATAGCTAGCTATAAAGTATTCACCAGACTAGAATTTTCACTATCTTCTTTATCCTCGAAATATTTATTGAGTATTACTAAATACAAAGTTTCTGTTTTAGACCAAAAAGTTTTCGACAGAGGCTACGTTTTCCTCCTTCTCCAACTAAAAGTGAATTTTATCCTTATTTTTGTGTTGTTTTAATTTAATACATCATTGCAGGACAAAGAATATATAACAGTTTTTTAAAAAAGTGACTATGACAACTTTTGAATAGCAAAAGAATGATGTCATTTTCCCTGCCTCTAAACAAAAAGCAAATTAGATGATTTGGCAATTTTCCTGAAAAATAAAATCACAGGGGGAGAAATGCTCTTCAATTTCCAAAATATTTTAATTGTTAAACTTTAAATTTGGATTACAAAATATTACTTACTTCCAAACTGCCTCTCTTTATTGGATTCAGAACTAACAATTTCTTCAGAAGATTTTCACAGTCTGTGGACATATAGAAGGGAATACGGTACTTCCCACGTAAGACCCGTTCCCGCAATTCCTTCAAAAAACAAAAGAAAGTCCTCACCACTGGCTTTTGCAATTATCATATTTGAATATTTGAGGATAATAAAGTGATATCCAATGAAACTGATACCTTTAAATTCTGGCCATCGAAAGGCAAGGAGCCACTGACTAACGTATAGAGAATGACACCCAGACTCCATACATCCACTTCAGGCCCATCGTACTTCTTTCCTTGGAAAAGCTCGGGAGCAGCATAGGGTGGGCTTCCACAAAATGTGTCCAATTTGTTTCCAACTGTAAATTCATTACTAAAACCAAAGTCAGCAATTTTAATATTCATATCTGCATCAAGGAGAAGGTTTTCAGCCTAAGAGGAAAATAAAAAGGACACTGTAAAAAGTCTATGTAAAATATTTGTTAAAAATTGTTCCAGATCCCAAACTTGTATATTTCTTCTCTCTTTTTTAAATATAGTATCAAATTTAGAGTCCCAGCACCTAACTTTTTGGAATTACTTCTATATAAGACTGAATTTTAATGCTATAAAAGGAAAGTTCTCATTCATATGCACATATGCAACTATTTAAGAAAGGATATTTAAAACCCATTTTCTCAACTTAAAGTAAGAGACATGCTGAAACTGTACCTTAACACCTGCTCTAAAGAAGATTTAACACTAATCTATCTTGGACTTAAACCAAGTTTACCCAAAGGAGCTCTATTTTAATAGGGTACTGTTAGTTAATATCAGTAATATCAAGAATAACTGCCCATCAGTTCTTTTCTGTGGTTTCCGCGGCTACCAAAGTCTTTCCTTTGTCCTCTCTTGCAGAATGCTTCCTTAACAAAGTACTATTTAAGTAAATAAAACAAACAAAAAAATATGACACAGCTTCCATTACATATTGTCTGTTGTAAGCTTCCTTTTGATGTTCTAAAACTAGATTCTCTTCTTGAAGTATATTACATAAAAAGCAGTGGACTTCCTCTATGTTTTGAGATGCCAGTTTTCCAAATTTCTAAAACAGTATCTCAGAAACAACATTTCAAATGTGCCTTTTGTAAATGCAAGCAACTCAATAATGGACTCGCTTTTATCTGTATATGTTTTGTTTGAAACTCTATGTCACAACTGATGGATACTGTAACAAAGTTATAGATTACTTTGTAGATGTGTTTTATCAGGTTCCAAAAAGGAGTAAAATTTGACTAAAACCACAATTAGAGTTCTTTTGTATCTCCAAAGGGCCCAACAGAGCCAGGCACTCCACGTATAGCTCTTCCATCTCCTAACCCCCTTCTTTCTTTCTTTTTTTAATGATATGTTAGCTTAGAGAATCTTTTTTCATTTTGTTTTGAAAGTGCAGATACACCTACCACCCAAAAAATATGCAATAAAAATGTAGTATCATTTATGACATAAATATTACAAAATCACCTAAATTTGGGAGATTTATATTAGATTATAACATTTTGAGCTGTGTGGCTAGCCTGGGATGTAACGTCCAGAAATTTGGTCACTGCAAATTTCTTAAACTATTAGTAAGTAAGCTTTCTAAAAATATCTGGATAGATATAAAAGTATGCATGCTGCCTCAGAAGGAGGAGAGCTGTAGATGCTCTGAGGTTTTCTTCTGGGAGTGCCGAGAAAAACTCTCTTCACTTGACTAGAGGGAAAATACAAGGTATTTAGTATAATTTTTCCTTGAAAAATGTTTTTATATAAAAAATGAGATGAGAAGCGTGGAGTCAGGCATGAGGCAGATGAACATCCTCTTTTTTTTTCTCTGTGGAAATGATTTACTCCTAAAATAGCTAAGGGAGGAAACTGGTAAATAGAACAACTTGAAGCACAGAAAATCCATAAGCTCAGAAAAGTGGAGCCAAAATACAGAATTAGACTTTTGACAACTATTTGGGACAATATATTCAAATGTAACACAAACTAGTGCAACTGGCTCTAAGAACAAATCCTTTCCCTTAACTCTTTGACCTTTTGAGTTGTTTCCCAGAACTGATAGATTTTCTTAAAGACAAAGGGGATGAGGTTCTGAAGGCCCCTGGCAGACTTCCTGAAGTCAAGACTCACCATCCCCCACAACCTGCCACCAAGGCTTTAATTATTCTATTCTATTCTATTCTATTTTTTGAGACAGAGTCTTACTTTGTCACCCCTGGTAGAGTGTCATGATGTCACAGCTCACAACAACCTCGAACTCTTGGGCTTAAGTGATTCCCTTGCCTCAGCTTCCCAAGTAGGTGGGAGTACAGGGGCCTGCCACAACACCCGGCTATTTTTTTTAGAGATGGGGTCTCACTCTGGCTCGGGCTGGTCTTGAACCTGTGAGCTCAGGCAATCCACCCGCTTCAGCCTCCCAAGGGCTGGATTACAGGAGTGAATTCGCTCCTTATTAATTACACCAGGACTTGCCTGCTTCAGCCAAGGGAGGTGGCCTCTCCTTCAAAAGCTCGTGATCTCTCTTAACTGAGAGACTCTTAGAAGCATCTTCTCCTGACAAGACAACAGGACATTTGTCTGTCTGTCCTATTAAAAAATTCCTTTCTTCCTGGACAATCCTATTGTTTTAATAATTGAATCTTTATGATCCAAGGAGGAGGAGCAGGGAGGCCTAGACCAAAATCCCCTTGTGGTGCAGTCAGCACTAGAGCTAATAATTGATAAAGGCTATGAGGAAAGAGGTGAAAAAGAAAGAGAATCCTGGGTAAGGGACAATTTAAGTTAAATTTGGAAGAATGGAAGAAAAAAGAAAAAATAGCTTAATCATTTTAGCTCAGGGAGTTTCTACCTTCATTTTTTAAAAACAAAATCTATCTGGCCACAACCATTTTTTGACTAACACATTTCTTACTCCAAAATATGCTAGTTTGTGCTAATCACATGAACTTAGTGTTCATAAAAAAATATTTTAAAACTTTCCTTATTACCTTGAGCTTTAAGGTCAAGAGAGAACACTGCTTCTTAAGTTGGCCAAACATAGGTCTGTCTGTTCCCTGACCCTTGCTTGTCTGAATGGGACATCAGCAGTGTGGGATAAAATTCCATATTTATCTATTTAAGACAAGCTAATTAATGGTGAGTTACCTTTAACACTAGATAACTTCTTGCTAATATTTTCTTCATTTGCTCAGTGAAAATATTACCTTTCTTAAAACTGCTATTGGAATTAAATAAAAACTACCTATCTTGTATAGTACCTGACACAGTTATTAGGCAATCAAAAAGATAGCTCTAAAATTACTCAAAAATCTCGTAATGATGAATTTTTTGTTGTAAAATCAGCAACTTACCTTAAGATCACGGTGAACGATGCACTTTTGATGACAATACTGTACAGCAGATACAATCTGAAATAAGTATTTAGATAAAAGAGTCAAAATTACTTTATGGTAAAAATTCTGCATTTTTTTCCCTCCAATTATCCCCTCAATTTAGATAATTGCTAACTCAGATTACAAAGTAATATTTAATAATTTCATTATTCCTTAGATCAAGAAAATTATATACATTAAAGTGATGACAATTTTCCTCTTAAATGTAGAAAATGCAGAAACGTAACATTCTTTTGCTAAAATATGAGACTGACCATTTTGCATGAGACCTTACATTTCTCACTATACAATTTGTAGTTTTGGTCAAATGATTTATTAAAGCGTTAAAATAACAACTTTAGCAGACACGGATTAGTATTTCAAGATAGTTGGGCTGAGTTTAAAAAGTAAAACTCTACTCTGAGAATTATATCAAATGTGTTCAAGGCATATTTCTTTATGGCCAATTTAGTAAAAATTTATTAGTGAGGCCTTTAGCAACATCCTATACTTGTCTGTTTAGATATAAACAGGAAACTTTTTGAGGCTTAAAAAGATATCTGGGGCAGCACCTGTGGCTCAAAGGAGTAGGGCGCTGGCCCCATATGTGGGAGGTGGTGGGTTCAAATGCAGCCCTGGCCAAAAACTCCACAACAACAAAAAAAATCTGACCATCAAAAGAGGAAAAAAAATGAAACTTAATTTTAAACCTGTCACTAATATACCCAGGCAAAGCAATCTACACCTGTAACTAGGTTTTGTATGCAGCTATAATTTTTAACCATTACATACATGGATCTTTGGGGGACAAGACACAGGATTCCCATAGTTTAAAGGCCAAAAATATAAATGAGAAACAGATTATAAACAATTCTATAATATTTCATTATTCCACAAAATACAAAATGGAATCTTGGTGGCATTTGATTAAAAGCTATTTTGTACATATATCTGATTAATAGGAGAACAACTATTTTAATGCACAAGAGAACATTCAATTCTGTGGTTTCAGTTAAATGTAAACACAGTTTGAATGTTGAATATTGGTTAGGCATTTACAACAGAAATAAAAATGAGATTTTTTTGAAAAGTATGGTGATGTGAAATATGACCATGCTACAGAATACGGTGAGGGAGAAAAAAAAGAACTTTAAAATGGATATGAAAATGATATTTCAGTGTTATAAAATTATTCTACTTATGTTAAAATGGTTCAAAGACAGAGAAAATGTGAAGTTAAAATAAAATCTACATGCAATGGGTAATACAGAATTCCATTTAATTCATTTTGTTTCAACAGTTTATTGAGTACCTGCTATGTGCAAGAAAATGTGCTGGGTACTAGGTGAAAACAAAAATGAACACTACATGGGCCCTGTCCTGAAGGAGCTTACGATCTGATTAAGAGAAAACATGTGTATGAGTAACTACAATACAAGGTAGAATCACAGAAGCAGAGGTATAAAGGAGTAAGAGAATCATAAAAAAAAAAAAAAGAATAATTTCACTTGGAAATACTTCCAAGAGTAGATGCTATTTGATCCCAGCCATCGTTGAGGAACAGCAGTGTTTTAAAATGTGGAGATTTGGGGATGGGGAGGTGTGGCTAAGGTGGCGAAATCCATTAGTGATGAAAGAACACAGTGTATTTGAAAAGGAAGTGGGAAAACGGTGACGGAGGAAGTCAAACCTTTAGGGTGCTAAAAGTCCCTGAATTCTAAACTAAGCAGGTGCTATGGAACCACTAAAAGTCACAGGGCAAGGTGACTGTAAATGATTATAATCAATCTGAAGTGTGATTCAAAAAAATACAACAGAACGTAATGATAAATATTTGTAGTTTGGTTTTCTTAAGCAACATGCTTCAAAATTCTAATATCCAGTTTTCACTAATTTATGTTCATAGACAAAAGATTTTATTATACATACTATATAGCCATATTATGTTCATATTATAAGATTATTTTTTTATCATGGATGAGAGAAATTTTCTGAGAATATTATCACTTTTATAAGGTACATGCTTATATGATATAATGAAGATTTGTGACAGACAATAATTTGGTTTGATCAGGGGCCAAAAATTTCATACCAGACAGAACGGTCTCTATGAAAGTAGTTCTATAGGCACTTCTGGAACCAAAATTTCCTGAGCCTTAAAGCTTTAATAATGGAAAGTTAGTTGAAGAAAATATTCTGTACTAAGCGTATATTTTTCCCAAACTCTATGATCTCTGAATTAGCAAATATAGTAGCTTATAGTATTGTTCCACTTGCCTAGCAGGGAATTTCTGCCCTGAAAGAAGTTCTGGCTTCTGACTCACTGCAAGAATCCCTATCCACAAGCCCAAGTTTTACTATATTATTCTATGGTTACATCTTTCCATCTCAAAACATTCTGTACTTCCATGAAGAGGCTATAGCAACTTCCCCTATGATCCTTCTAATAGGATCCTTCTAATTATCTTGAAAACATAATTTATAATCAGCCCTGCATTGACTCAACGACCACACATGTCAGTGTTTTCCAGTAAAAAGTAGTTGTTACAGTTGCTTTGTGATTACTTTTAATTGGGTTAGGAATTCCCAGGCTTAAAGTAATAGTCTTGATATTGGAAGATTTGGATCAATGTTACAATTTTCTGTAGGCCATCAAGTTGTAAGGAATATAGAGGTATTATATAGGCATTGGTGGCTAAGTGGTTATTAAACTGCCATAGTGTCTTTGGTATATATAATAGTAAGGTCAAGGACATACATATGTATATCCTTTTTATTTTTATATAAAATATACAGTATATTCTTTCACAGTTAAATTAAAAATAAATCACAAAATACAGAGCAAATAAAAAAGCAAATATATATTTATTAGTTCTCTAAGAATTGAAATCAAATCTATAAAAAAAGATTCTCAAAAATAAATTTTAAAATAAATATAACCTTGAGTCAGATAAACTACAAAATAATGTGTGTGTGTGTGTGTGTGTGTGTGTATGCATGCATGTTTATATATGCTTGTATATCCCTGGTTTAGTTTTGGGGAAATAAATATAGATATTAAATACATTCAATATTTATAATAAATGAAGAATTAAAAGAACATATATCCCATTGTTTTTAATGCAATTTAATAAGCACTCAACCCAATCTTTGCAATGTGAGGAATATAAAGTGGATTTCAAAATAATTTAGATTTTATTTGCAAAAAGAAGCCAATTTTAGTAATCATTTATATCTGAATAAAGATATATTCATCCTAGCCTCCCATCCTATTCTCATCTACCAGCAAAGACAGCAAGCTCTTTAAGATAGCAGGCATTCTTAACTTCTCTAATGCCATACAGTATCCAGTACAATTTTCTACATGTATCAAAGAATAAGCAAAACTAGCTAACTAAGAAAAAAGGGTAACAATTATCTTTAAAATCATATTAAGATCCAAATGGGAATATTTAATGCCAATTTGAATTTTCTCACTGATCTACTACTAAAACAACTATGACTGATACTGAAAGAATAATATAAGAAATGATGTCTGTAATGCTTTACTTAAGGGTTAGCTTGAATTTTCACCCCAGGATAGGAAAGAACTGTTAACGGCATGTGGTTAAACACCATTCAGTTTGTTTATTTTTTTGAAACAGTTTCTTTGTTTTTGAAACAGAGTCTCACTCTGCCACCCTCTATAGAGTGCTGTGGTATCATAGCTCACAGCAACCTCAAACCCTTGGGTTCGAGCAATCCTTTTGCCTCAGGCTCCAAAGTAGCTGGGACTATAGGCACCCACCACCTCACACAGCTAGTTTTTCTATTTTTAGACTTGGGTTCTTGCTGTTGCTTATCTCTAGCTCCTGAGGTCAGACAATCCACCTGCATCAGCCTCTCAGAGTGCTAGGATTATAGGTGTGAGACACCACCCTGGCCACCATTCAGTTTCTTCTGTAATTGTTGCTTTCCTCATTACCAGTTGCCTTTGTATTCAGCTATGCTTCTGAATGAAAGAGCTATAAGTGTTTCTGCACAAATAGTGTTTCAAAAAGCAATAATTCTATGAAATTTTAGGAATGGAGGTTTCACAAAACAAACTCACTCTGCATCAGTTTAGAGAATGCTATGTCAAAAAATGTTACACGCTGGCGCAGTGGCTCACACATGTAATCCCACTACTGTGGGAGGCTAACGGAGGATTGCTTCAGCTCAGGAGTTGAGATATGCCTGAGCAAGAGTGAGACCCAATTCATTAAAAAAAAAAAAAAAAAAAAAAAAAAAACCCAGCCGGTGTCACAGCGAGCGCCTGCAATCCCAGCAGCTTCCGGAGGCTGAGGCAGTGGGATGCCCACTGCCCGAGTCTCAGGCTGCAGTGAGCTATAAGGACACTGCACTCTGCTCAGGGCATAGGGTGGGACTCTGTCTCAACAACAACAACAACAACAACAACAAAAGTTAAAGAGGATTTTTCCTCCCCTCCCCTTCAGGACATCTCTGATTGCTTAACATGTCAACATATACGTAAATATCTTAGAGGAAGATCATATATCAGTATTCATTGTGTCACAAACATAAAGATTATGAAACCCCTTGAACTATAAAATCAGTGTTCATGCTTACAGAAGAAGTATTGAGCTATTTATAAGTGAAAATTTTTAATTTACTGAGGGAAAGTTTAGGATATAATAAGTTGTCAGCTAAAAAACTTCAGTAAATTTTGCGAACAATTTACTAATTTGTTATTTCTATGATAATTTATAAATATGACTACTTTAATAACTTCAGTCTTAAAAATTAAAAGTAAAATCATAAATGAATTTAAATTATTTTTTCTTATTTATAACAAGCTATATTCAAGTTGAACTGGAAATACGAATATCTTATCATATTCTCCTACCACACTTGCAAGGTTCCTGGCTTACCTGACTAAATAAAATTGATCACATTCTTTAAACTGATGATACAAAAATGAGTTTTAATACCAAAATATCTTTAATTATAAAAAAGAATAACACAACCACCTCTTTTAACACTACACATGTACACTGTATAGATAAAGCTAATAATACTTGATAATAATTGTTGAATAAAGGCATGAAAAGACTAAATATTTCTTTTCTACCTCAGTCTTGTCTTTATTTCCAAAATTCTCAAAGAGAATAAGGTCAATCTCACCTATAAAAATTCTCTACTTATGATCACCTAAAAATAACCACCTGTAACTATTTTGTATTTAAATTCAGAAAGAATAGGTTTATTTTTCTACGAAGCAGGAACTTTTAAAAAATACCATGTACTATAAAGTCCAGTTTGTAATACTGTCCATTGCATATCACTGAAAGTATCAGCAAAACAAAGTTGAAAACTACTTTCCATACCTGCCTAAATTTTGCACGGGCCTCTTTCTCTTTCATTCTTCCATGGGCAACTAAGTAATCAAATACTTCACCTGAATCAGAAAGGTAAAGCAGGTAGTAAAATATACATAGATTTTTGGTTAACAATATATGCAGTATCAAGTTTTTGCCTTGTTTTAAAATAAACTTGTGGCCCACAATTTTCTCCTAGTTCTATGTAAGTCAGAAACAAGCACATGAACAGAAAAAGGGGAAAAATTACACATTGAACTGAATATCTACAGTAGCTTATGATTTAATAAAACTTTTGAAAAAATGTGTCACAAAACCATAACCAAGAAAACTTACTTTCGGCTTGCAAGCATTATGTAAAAATACAGTCAACTCTTTATTATTCATTCTAGTAAAGGGAAGCCATAGCCTAGACAATCAAAAATTACATTTGGCTTTGAATTTGAGGCCTATATTTCAAACAAAATTACAAAGTTATATTATGTTGGATTGTTCTTTTAAATTCCACCCTTATGTAGTCTTGATAAAATTCCATCTCATTACTTTCATCCATATTGATTTATTTCTTTTCTATCCTCTAATTGGGTTTATTCTCATTCTACTCATTTCATGTATTTTGGTAGTTAACCACAAGTTATACACAATTAAATCATCTGTGTGTGCATCTCCAGTATCCCAAATGAACCACAAACTACGTAACCATCATCGCCATAGCTGTACTTTATTTGTATTCTCATCTCTGTGACAGAATACAAAGTAGACAGATGATAAATATTTTTAAAAAATAATTTAAAAATAACTAAAAGCTATAGAAAATTTCTACTGAATCCATTACTTTACACATTTATAAGGTTTTACATTTTTCTCTAGTTGATAATAGCATAAATAAAATAAATTTAAATAGCATAAATTAAAAATCTTTAGATACAATATTAAAAACATTACCTTAGTATAAGGAATAAATTTATTTTTTGCGTCCTTATAATTTGCACTACATAGATATACATGTATATATTAAAAAATTACAAGATAGCTTAAAGAGCTCTTATGAAGTATAGCAAAGTGGTAAAAACCCTAGGTTTTAGAATCAGACCAATTTTGGTATGAATCCTGGTTTAGCCCAAAATAGATATTGAGAGACATTAGGAAGATTTTTTTTTTTTTTCTTTTGGAGACAGAGTCTTACCCTGTCACCTTGGGTAGAGCACTGTGGCGTCACAGCTCACAGCAATCCCAGACTCCTGGGCTTACGTGATTCTCTTGCCTCAGCCTCCCAAGTAGCTGGGGCTACAGGGTGCCCATCAGAATGCCTGACTATTTTTTTTTTTTTTATACTTGTTATTTTTGTTTCGCAAGACCAGGCCCAATTCAAACTTGCCAGCCCTAGTGTATGTGGCTGGCGTCCTGGCCGCTGAGCTACAGGCACTGAGCCAGAAAGATTTCATTAAGACACAGCAGTTTCTACCTACTGCCTATTCACTTGACTACTGTGAGGATTAAATGAAATAAATAATGCATGTGCTGAGCATAGTGACTGGCATATAGTAAGCACTCAATAAATGATGTTTTTACCTAGGTGTACAGATATATTACATATGCAATATCAATCCTAGAATAGAAGTAAAATATTAAAAATCAAATATGTAATGGATGTATGTGACATGAAACCAGCACATCTATAATGTTAGACAGCATATTATATCAGGCATATTTACGTGATTAAATGAGACGATGAGAACGGAAATGAATGGATGCTCTAGCTGACTCATCATAGAAGTAAATTCTAGGTATGTATTAATAGTTGTTAATTCTAGTTAACAACTATTAACCTATCAAAGTAGTTAATTCTAGGCTGGGAAAGACTCATGCAAGTGTTCAAAACTTTGGATCTACTCTTAAATTCTGCCTAGAGTGTTCATACCCCACATATTTACATGATGCTGTCCTGTACTTATTATATGTTGTTTGTGTTTGATTTGCTTCCCCAACTAGAATGTAAGGTTCTTGAGAGCAGAGACTTTGTCTTAGCCCACCCAGGTATTCTCAGCATCTGGAATATTACCTGATACCTGAGTAGCCCTGACATCTACTCTTAATAAGCTCCTTTGGATTAACCAAAATAAAAAAGGAGTTCTCTGATTTTCTAATCACTGAATATCTTCACTCTGTTAGTGAACCAGAATCAACTGACTCCTGAAAAACAGTCGGCTGTCGGACTTAGCTCTTATTTAAATTGGATTTTTAGTGTGCATGTCAGATTCAATCCTAAACTTTCTAGAAATTTCAGAGGAAAAATATTCAGTGTTTTATTTTCCAGAGTCACTTTTCCATTTATGGATTAAAAAGGCAAGAAAATGATTCTAGATTTATTGTCACAGAACCAAGTTGATTTTTTTTACAGAATCACTGACTGGCAAGACCGAAAGGACAGCGATCACCAGGAATCAGAACTGAATAAAGGAGCAGCTGGTTTGTTCTGAATTCTAGAACGCATATCTGTATACTACTCTCCACTGCACCTCCCAACCATGCTACTGAAGGAGAGCAGTGATGACCCTAGGTGCTCTACATTACTCTAGCCATTGCTCCCCTTCATTAGCACCAATAGAGAGTTGACTGTACTTAGCATTAACCATTAAATTGGGTGGACCTTTACAAAAACAGAAAGGTGTCCACAGGATTTTAGCAGTCTATAATTCCTAATATCAAAGTGGGTCTAGCCCTTTCCCTAAACCTCACATTACTGAAAGAAAAAAGAGTCCAACTGAAATAAAAATAATATCTCCATGCTGATGGATTGTTACAGTGATCTAACTAAAGACAGAAAAATAGAGAAATAGTTAATTATGTTGTATTTGTAGGTTCATTAGTTTGATTACAGACCTACATTTTATGTAAATTTATATAGCTTTTTAAATATAATTTTAAAAATCCTATAATAATAAACATTAATGACAAGGATTTTCAGATTAAGAAAAACTACCTCAAAATATTTTCAGGATAACAAGAGTTTTGCACAAAAAAATCTACTAAAATACTCAATCTACATAAACAACTGACAAAGCAATTAAATATATTTAACATTTAGATTAAGAATTTTTAGAAATTTAAGAGATAGTGTAAAATTATATAGTTTGTTGCTACCAACTAGGATAAATCCTCTTTATTCTGGTTCACATAAAATCTGAATCACCATAAAAACTTTAAAAATTAAAAGGGCTCAATAATAAGTTCAACATTAAGTTTTCATTAATTTTTTCTATTGATTAGCTATAAGTTAATTGATCAAATAATTTCAGTTGCCCCCTCTTTTCTTTAATTGCTTAAACTTTCGAAGTCCTTAAAAACTTCGAGTATTCTATTTTTTACTTATTAAATAATTTAACTCCATTCATTTTAAACGCATTTCTGAGAAAGTTAGTCCTATGCCTAAGAAACAGTGACTCTAAGCTAATGTATTTCTCATTTTAAGGGAAAATTCAGGAGATGAAAGTGATTTTCTATTATGTATCAGTGCTCAAAAATCATCCCCATTTGAGATTATGTTAGCCAAAATATACACTATGTTTTACTAAAAATGCATCTTGCTATCTCTCTGTCAACTCGGTCTTAACTTATAAAGTAGATGGATCAACACTTACTTAAATTGAAACATTATGGACTATCTTGAAAAGGCATATATACTGAGAATCTGTTATATATGAACAGTGAAATAACTGACCTAGAAAACACTTTCACTATAGATCTTATCTTAAATGCATTATACTTTTGAGATTCCCTGCTTATAGCCAAGAGCTTCTAATGATAATATTATGATACATTATTATCCCGTAATAAAATTTAGAAAAGAGAATCAAAACATTCATAAGATGACAATACAAATTTAATGTTTTTAAAAAAAGTCCCCAAGTAATTTTTAACTAGTCAAAGATTCTCTTTGTAATGTAGGATCAGAAAATCATAAAAGTAAACACTGAATTTAAAGGAATTTTAATAACACTGTGGATTCATTAACAACATTGAAGACATAAATGTCATTATGAACCTTCAGGTATTAATAATTCTGTACATTTCATCAAAGAGAACTTCAATCTCCCTCATTCTTACCTCCGCTCGCGTATTCCATGACTAAATAGAGGGTCTTCTCTGTTTCAATAACTTCAAACAATTTTACTAGAAAAAGAAATTAGCATATAATTGTTAGCATAGATTGAATGCTCTAAGAAAATCTAAGGTAACACTAAACCAGTAGAAAATATGAGTATTTACTAAACATTATTAATTATAATTTTAAGTTTAAAAAAAGTCGCACAAGGGTTATTACTCCTACGGAAGAAAACTACTTACCACAAAGTGATTTGAAACCAACTACTTGAGTTAAATTTCTGGGATTAAAAAACTATTACTTTTCCTAATTAGAATAAGGTAATAAAAAGAGAACTCTTAAAATCAGAAAAATACAATTTTAACTAAAACTTAAAGAGAGACTATGTTTAATAAGCTATCATAAAATGTTAAATAATATCTGACACAGAAACAAAAAAATTTGTATTTGATATTATAAAAATTTCTAGTTAGAAAAACTACTAACCTATCAAATTTATATAGTTGAAATGATTTACCATAAATAATCACATTAATAGTACCCTACAGACAAGATTTTTAAGCATGCAAAAAATTAAGTGTTTAAAAATAGAGATTTTAAAAATATATCTGATCAATAAGTATATTTGTAAAGATAGGAGGAAAATCAGACCTTACTAAAAAAATTTACTAAAATTGTAATCAACTTTTTATTTTCTTTAAAATGCATAGTAGAAAACAGCAATTTGTAGCCTTCAGTTAACTTTCTTTACAATCTATTTTTACCCAAAGTATCATTTTCCTTGATTGTTATTCACATTGTCACTTTTCATATATATATATAAAATATACATAGTATATACATATTAACCTTATACCTACATATAGAAAGTAACATATATAAAGTAACATATATATGTAAGTATATATATTACTATATATATTTAGTAACCTTATATTTATATATAAAGTAACTTTAAGATTTTATCTTTTCAAATTCTCTCAAATTAAGGAAAATACTTCATAACTAATTACATATATAAATGTCATACCTATGTTAGGATGATTCAATATCTTCATTATTCGTACTTCTCGAAATAGCTGTTAAAGAAAACAGGTAGATATAGTTCTGTTAAAAAAAAAAAATCAAGCCAAAAGCCAATTGAAATATCTATTTTAAGAAATTCATCTGCTTATAAGACACTACAAGATTCTGATAATGAACTGAAACAAAACATTAGTTAGCTTTGCAGTCTCAACTCAGCACAAACAAGCTACATAACTTAGAGACATCAACTTTCCCAAGGCTTGGCTTAGGAATTTTAACTACATGAACTCAAATGGTTCTGTGTACACGTGTGTGCATGGTGTGACTATGCTATCAATAATAAAACTGACATTATTCAACTCCTCCTTATGACAGGAACAAAAGAAAAACACTGTGGAAATGAAACTAAATGATTCTTCACATGACTTTTATCCAGAAACAACCTTCCTTGGGTGGTGTGACTCTTTGAAGTCATCTCTGTTGGTTCGTTAGATATATTTATGAAAGATTCAGCAGGATCTTTAGGTAGATTTGTATATTTTACCATAATTAAAAAAATTTAATGTGAAAATCTATTAAAAATTTCTCCCTAAATTAAGGTTTACCTGCTACAACAAAGCTTGCCCTAGCTATCCTCAATAATTCCTATGCAAAATCCAAGATTACGTAAGTCTGTTGTCCATATGTACATTCTTATAAATAAATTTTTATTAAGTCCAGGATACTTATAACTTTAATAATTAAAAATTACCTATCAGTAAACAGAATATCGAGGGAAGTTCAGTCATATTCAAGACAGGTACTTTCTACAATTGTGAAATACAGTCTCATTTTGAATTTGGGACCAAGAGCATGGAGCTGAACTTCTCAGTGGTCTTCAATACACTTGGGATCATCTCTTGCCCTGGCTCTGCCAGCACATCTTCCTGACCGTATCATACTCTTGCCTCACTGGCTATTCACACAATCTTCCAACAAATCCTTTCCCCTCTACTCAGTCTCTAAATATAGAGCTCCCCACCAGGGTTCAGCTCTTAGCCTCCTTTGTCTTCTCCTTCTGTATGCTTCTCCTGGATGATTTATCATGGCTTAAAGTATCATCAATTTACTGCTGACTCCTAAATTTAAATTTCTCCTCCCCACGTTTGCATCCAAGTATCTACTAAAAATTTTCCATTGGCTGTCTCACAAAAATTCAAATCTAGGACTTGATTTCTCATACCAAGTTTCATACTTTCCCTAGCTCTGTATTTATCTATTTAATACCTACTGAAAGAAACCTTAGAATCCACCCTTAACAACTTCTCCCAAAATTCTGATGCTCTCTTCAATCTTCTCATACTCCAGTCCACTATCAACACAGGACTCCACTGCTTAAAATCCATTGGTGAGTTCCCAATGCCATTAAAAAAAAAGCCATAGTCTTGAACAATGAAAATCACCTCTCCAGCCTTATCTCATGATACTCTTTGCTCCTGAATGGACTGCAACTCAAGCTAACCAACATTGTTCTCTCAGCTCCTTGAACTTTCTAAGAACCTTCCTTGCTCAAGACCTTGCACAATCTCTTCTTCTCTAATCAAATGAATGCTCTTTTCATCTCTTTTAGAATTATGAATTATAAATTTGTTGAAAGGTGCAAAAATCAATATAGCACCTCTGTGTCCATCACCAAGATTAAATAAATGGTGTTAATGTCCTGCCATATTTGTATGAAAAACTAAATTTTTAATGATTTTATTTTAATAAAGTATTATTAAGACATTAACTATTCTAGTCTCACTCTATCTCTTTCTTCCTTCTCACCCTACAGATAACCACTACTCTACGACTGGTATGCATCACCCCATATACTTTTATATTTTTTCTACATTTGTATATACAGGATGGACATAAAGTTCGTGTGTAATTTACTATGTTAAACTATTTTAAATTGCACATGAACTTTATGTACACCCCTTATATTACTTTTTGCATTTTAAACTTTGGATAAATACAGTGACATTGAATGTATCTTTCTAAATTTATTTTTCACTCAGTATCACGTTTTTGAGATTTATTCCCATTTATGTATAGATCTGGTTCATCTATTTTAATTGCTATGCTCTATTACATTATATGAGAAAACTGTTCTACTTAAAATGCTTATTTCTACATTTTCACTACTGCAAATAGTGCTGTAACATTCCTGACAGATCCCTAACACTTATTTTTTGATAGCTGGGTACATGCATCTTCAATTTTATTATGTCTTGCCAAGTTACTCACCACACTGTCTTTGCCCTGCTTTGCAGTTGAAGGCCTAGCACTGAAGAACTCTTGGTAATGGCACTCAGAGCCAGGTTTGCTCTGCCTGTGGGCCCCACAGCTCTAAAGATCCCTTTGAGTTACTGTAACTGATGATTTTTCTGATTGGAGCCTCAGATAATGGGAGGCCACCAACATCCAGAAAGACCCTCAGGGTTCTAGACTATTCACCTCCCGAACAGGGCTAGCAAATTTTAAAAAGCAACTATTAGCATACTATTGACCTCTGACCAAAATGAACACCTAACCCACATTCACTGACCAAACCATCTTACTCAGGTATGTGAACCAGGAAAAGGCAAAGAAGGTGTTATGAGAAGTAATTTTATACACACACACACACACACACACACACACACACACACACACGATCTGTAGAGCAATTTTAGATACACAGCAAAATTGAACAGAAACTACAGAGTTTTCATATATTCCCTTCCACTACACAAACACCCACTGCAATGTCCCAAACCAGAGTGTTACATTTCTTACAAATGATGAACCTACAATGACACATCAAACACCAGTTTACATGAGGAGTCACTCTTGTTGCTATACATTCTATGGGTATAGACAAACATATAATGACATGTATTAACCATTTTATTATTATTATTATTATAACTTCTTTTTTTTTTTTTTTTACAGTTTTTGCCTGGGGCTGGGTTTGAACCTGCCACCTCCAGCATATGGGGCCGGTGCCCTCCTCTGTCGAGCCACAGGCACCGCCCACCACCATTTTAGTATTATTATACAGAATGACTTCACTGTCCTAACAATCCTAAGTTCCGCCTAGTCATCCCTCACTTTTCCTTAAACCCTGGCAACCACTGATCTTTTTACAGTCTCTGGTCTTTTCTGTAATGTCATAAACTGGGAATCGTACAGCATGTGGTCTTTTCAGATTGGCGTCTTTCACTTAGTAATAAGCAAGGAAGGTTTCTTTACATCTTTTCAAGGCTTGATAGCTCATTTCCTTTTAGTGCTGTATAATACTCTGTTGTCTGGATGTACCACAGTTTATTTTTCCCTTTTTGGTTGCTTCCAAGTTTTGACAATTAAGAACAAAACTGCTATAAAGAACCATGTAGCCCAAGCAATTAGGCAAGAAAAAGAAATAAAGGGCATCCAAATTTGAAAGGAGGAAGTCAAATTGTACCATTTGTAGACGGCATGATCTCACATATGGAAATACCTAGAGATTCTACCAACAAATTCTTAGTTAGAACTGATAAACAATTTCAGTAAAGCTGCAAGATATGAAATTAATATACAAAATCAATGGCATTTCTATATACAATGAACTAAATGAAAAAGAAATCAAGAAAGCAATGTCAATTATAATAGCTACCAAAAGATACCTAGGAATAAATTTAACAAAGAGATGAAAGCTCTCTACAATAAAAACTACAAAACAATGATGAAAGAAATGAAGAGGATACAAACAAATGGAAACACATCCCAGGGATGCTCATGGATCAGAAAAAATAACACTGTTAAACTGATAATGCTACCCAAAGCAATCTACAGATTCCGTATGATCCCTATCAAAATACTAATGGAAATAGGAAAAAAAATCCTAAAATTTGTATGAAATTTTAAAATATCCCAAATAACCAAAGCAATTCTGAGCAAAAAGAATAAATCCAGAAGCACCACACAATCAGACCTTAAAATTTGTATTACAAAGCTGTAAAACCAAAACAGCATGGTATTCTCATAAAAAGACATGCAGCCCAAAGGAACAGAATAGAGAACCCAGAAATAAACCCACCTATCTGCAGTGAACTCATTTTTAATAAAGGTTCCAATAACATACACTGGGGATAGGACAGTCTCTTCAATTAATGGTGTAGAACTAGATATATACAGAAGAATGATATCAGGCTCTACCTCTTACCCTGCACAAAAATCAACTCTAAATGGATCAGAAAAGAAATGACAGACCTGAAATGATAAAACTACTAGAAGAAAATGAAAGACCTGAAAGGATAAAACTACTAGAAGAAAAGATAAGGGGAATCTTCAGGACATTGATTTGGAAAAACATTTTATGACTAAGGCCTCAGAAGCACAGGCAACAAAAGCAAAAATAAACAAATAGGATCATATCAAACTATAAAGCTTCTGTAAAGTAAAGGAAATAATCAACAAAATGAATAGACAACCTATAGAATGAGAGAAAATACCTGCAAAGTACTCATCCAATAAGGCATTAATATCCAGAATATACAAGGAACTCAAATATCTCAACAGCTAAAAAATAAACAATCTGATTAAAAAATAGGCAAATAATTTGAACACATTTTTCAAAAGAAGACACACAGGTGGCCAATGAAATACTAAAAATGCTCAACATCACTAATCATCAGAGAAATGCAAATCAAAACCACAATGAGTTATCATCTCACCCCAGTTAGGAAGCCTATTGTTAAAAAGACAAAAAATAACAAATGCTGGCAAGAACATGAAGAAAATGGAATTCTTATGATGGGAATATAAACTAGTACAGTTACTACCAAGAACTGCATAAAGGTTCCTCAAAAATCTACATATAGAACTACCATATGATCCAGCAATCCCATTACTGGGAATTTATTCAAAGGAAAAGAAATCATTATATGGAACCTGTATTCCCAAGTTTATTGCAGCACTATTCGCAATAGCCAAGATTGGCAATCAACCCAGGTGTCCAACAACAGATGAACAGATAAAGAAAATGTGGTATATTTACACCATGGAACACTATTCAGCCATAAAAAAGAATAAAATTCTGTCATTTGCAGCAACATGGAAGGAACTGGAAGATATTACATTAAATTAAAAACTAAAAACAGAAAGTTAAGCCCTGCATGTTCTCACTCATGTGTGGAAGCTTAAAAACGTTGATTTCAGAAGTACAAAGTAGGACAGAGAATACTAGACACAGATAAGGATAGGGAACAGAAAGGAGGAAGAGATCTGTTAAAGGATTTAAAAAAATCACAGCTAGATAGGAGGAATAGCTTCTAATGTTCGACATCACTGTAGGATGAACAGAGTTAACAATAACATACAGTTTCAAATAACTGGAAGGATACTGAATGTTCTCAACACAAAAAAAAATGACAAAAGTTTGACATGATGAATATGCTAATTATCCTGATCTGATTACTATATATTATATATATTGAAATATCATTAAGTACAATTCTCATTTGTCAGTTAAAACATTTTAAATAATTCATGTGTTGGACAGGTGCAGTGGTTCATACCTGTAATCCTAGCACTCTGGGAGGCAGAGACAGGACAATTGCTTGAGCTTGAGCTAAGAGCTAGACCTTGTCTCTCCAAAAACCAGAAAAATTAGCCAGGTGGAGTGGCACTGCCTATAGTGCCAGCTACTCAGGAGGTTGAGGCAGGAGGATTGCTTGAACCCAGAAGTCTGAGGTTGCAGTGAGCTAGGCTGACAGCATGGCACTCTAGCACTGGACAAGAGGGTGAAACACTGTCTCAATAAAAGAAAAAAAATCCACATGCAAATTTCTGTGTAGATGTAAGTTTTCAACACCTTTGGGTAAATGTCATGAAGTATACTGCTGGATCATTTAGTAAGAGTACATTTAGCTTTGTAAGAAACCACCCAATTATTCTAAAGTGGTAGTACCATTTTGCATTCCCACCAGCAATGAATGAGAGTTCCTGCGGCTCCACATCCTCACCAGCATTTGGTGCTATCAATGTTTTAGATTTTCTCCATTCTAATAGGTATGCAGTAATATTTCATTATTGTTTTAATTTTAATTTCTCTGATGACACATGATGTGGAACATCTTTTCATAGGCTTATTTGCCATCTGTATAATTTTTTTGATGAGGTATCTGTTCAGATCCTTTGCCCATGTTTTAATCGGGGTATGCTTTTTCAAGTCTTTTTAAGCCCATTTTTGAGCAGCCAGTTCCAATTGTTAACAATACCAGATGACTGTGGACAGTAGTAAGCACAGAATGTTCATCATCTAATATCTCACTGATTATAATTTGTCACATCAGAGAAAGAGTTCTTTACGTGGGCAGTCCTGGAGGTTCTGGGTAGAGGGGGCCAGAAGTCACATACCCTCTCTTCTTCCTCAAGGGTCCCCAGGAAGTGAGGGCTCTCAGATTGGGAGAGGGGAATGTGCCTGGAATCTGGGTGAATTTCCACAGTGAGGGCTGGGGGACCTCTTACTCTAACAGAGAGAGGGCATTGTCCCTCCTTGGGCCTACCCAAAATTGACAGCAGGGGCAGAGCTCCATGGGGTTTTCTTTAATCTGGGTCAGTAATTCTCTATTCATTCAGGGTTTTTAACCTTGGCTTCTGACTCCACCTGGGCCTCCCCTCTCTGCCTATATGATGTACCCCTCAGATTGAGGTTCTCACCTCCAAGAGTGACCATGGCCCAGGGACTCCCAGGCCAGCAGCAAGTGTACAACTCTGGGATAGATTTTCAGAAGATCTAGACTTCTGGTTTCAATTTCATTTTTCTTACTATGACACATGAGCAGATGTAACATGAGCAGACAAAATTCACAGATGGCTATAAAATGAAAACACAAATTTGATGATCCTGGGTTTTAATGTAAGCAAAGAATTTTTTTTTTCCAGGAAAACAAGTCAAGTATAATGACAAGCTCTCATTTAGTCATGACTTTCATAAAAATCATTTATTGATTGAGGAATAAAATTAGTCATTTAAACACTTAAAAGTCATGTATGAGGAAAAATACTTCAAACTAAGGTAATATAAAAAAAAATTGGTCATTAGTTTTTAAAATACTTATTTTTCCCCAACCTACAAGAACGTATTACAAAGAATATTTTATTTTGCAACATTATATAGATTTTAAATTTTAACTAGTTATTAATGAATAGCATAATTATTATAATTTGTTTGTATCATCACTATTATCTATTTCTACAGAAAAGTCCCTAATATCAATCTTACTCTCCTACACTTATATATAATACGTAAATAAATTATTACCTCTGCTTTCTTCATCTATTCTTGCTTTTATCTCTCTGTTAAGCTAAAAGAATACTGCACCCTTCCACTTCCTCCAGGTTGAGCAGCATGCTTCCTAAGGTTGTCTGGGTCCCAAACATGTTTGCCAGTTGTAGTTGTTATTGCACATAGGTAATTTGACTAATTAGTGTTCTTTTCCTGTATAACAAAGTACCACATCCTAGCAACTTTCAATACACATTTATTACCTCACAAGTTTCTTCTGTGGCTCAGGATTCCAAGTTTGGACCCTTAACTGGGTCCACTGCTCAAGGTCTCACAAACCTGAAGCCAAGGTATTGTCCAGGGTAGTTCTCATCTGGAGCTTGACTACTTCCAAGCTAAATTGCTTACTGACAGAATTCATTTCCTTTTAGCTACAGGACTAAGGGCTCTAGCTTCTTGCTGGCTCTCAGCTAGAGGCCACCCTTACCTCTTGGAGAAGTGATTTTCTACTGGTGTGCCATGAGAGAATCTTAGGTATGCTGTAAATATTTTTAAAGATCATTAATGAAATTATTTTCAAAAAGAGCTCAAAGTACAGTAAAGATATTCTTTTCTTTTTTTTTATCAACATAATTTAAGTGTGCTGTGGAAATTTAACTATAAGTTCACGGTCAAGTATGCCATGAGATAAAAAAACACTGTTTTAGAGATTGCCCAGAGGTCTTTGCCAAGCAGACTTCTACATTATGGCCATTTACTTTTTCAAGCCAGCAGAAATAATCTCTAGAGAGAGTCTGCCAGCAAGATAGTCTCATATTATATAATGTAATCACAACAGTGACATTCTATCATCTTTTCCCTATTCTACTAGTTAGAAGCAAATCACAGGTCCTGTATATCAAGGGAAAGAATTATAGAAAGGTTTAAACACCAGAAAGCAGGGATCACTGGGGGTTGCCTTCAACTCTGTCCAACACAAATTTTATATAAGCCAATGACTTACCCATTTGTGGGTTTAACAAAACAAATTATACTGATACTTTAAAAATACTAGATAAAAGTCACTACAGAAATTACTGTCAACTAGACGTGAGCAAGATAAACATGAAAGATTGCTTCACTCAGACTGCTTCCTGAATATCACTCAATTCTCCCTTTAAAAAAAAAAGTTGGAGGATGGCGGACAGGACAGACGTGTAGCCCAACTCTCCCAAGTCATCAGCTGAGAGGAAGGGGGATCTGGACCTTTTCCTCACGTGGATTATTGGAGTGGACAGACAGCTGGAGACGTGCAGCGAACTGGCGGATTGCTGTATGTGAGATGTAATTTAAAATCACGGACTCTGTTGTAGAGATTTTCCCTACCTGGCCGTGCTGGCTGGCAGACCCCTCCCTCATGGAGGACAGCAGCTTGCAATTCCAGACAAAACCCAATTGAGGAAAATTCATTCCTGAGCCAAGTTTGGCGACTAGAAAGGGGTGCCGCTCAGAGCGACAAAGGGCTGAGCAGCCCAATGGAAAACTGAAGGGAAGAGATACCGCCCAGGAAACAGACATTTTGATTGTCCAAAATGGCGGACACCTTCTCCCAGAACAACACGAGTGATTAAACAGACCAGACAATTCCGGGTGGGGTATACTGATGTGGGCTGGCAGCTCAGGCTGTGCAGCGAACTGACGGGTAGCTGGACTCAAAAGCCAGCTTCAAAAGTGAGACTCTGAGCCACAAAAACTGAAGAAAAGGTTTCTGGGAGTCGCAGCTGTGGGAGCCAGTGGGAACCAGCAACTCCCTCACAGCTGAATGCAGTTGCCAGTTTGCAGGAGAATCTGGGAGCAGAGTAGAAAGATTTCTGAAGCGTGGACCCCTGCACAAAGTTGGGAGGTTGGATAGAAGTGCTGTCTGTAACAGAGCAGCCAAGGTTGGACAACAATTAGGTAATAAACTTTAATGGAAACTCCAAAATGGCAATGGGCCACTTAGGGTGGTTACCGTGGAAACAGTGTAAACTGGGAATCAGGTAAAAGCCTGGGAACGACTCACAGCGCCACCTGGTGCCCAGAAAGTATGTTGAATTATAAATATATTCCCACGAAAGTGGATCCCTACATCATACATATAGATGTATGTTTCTACATATATACAATAATATTTTTGTGGTTGGTGACTTTTTTTGTCTATTTTTCCTCATAATTTTCTTGGAGGAGCTACTGTTAATTGTTTTATTTTATTATTTTTTTTTTTTTTTGTAGTTTTTGGCCGGGGCTGGGTTTGAACCCGCCACCTCCGGCATATGGGACCGGCGCCCTACTCACTGAGCCACAGGCGCCGCCCTTATTATTATTTTTTTTCTTTCTTTCTTTATTTTTTATTAAATCATAGCTGTGTAAATTAATGCGATCATGCGGCACCATACACCATTTCATAGACCCTTTGACACATTTTCATTACACTGGTTAACATAGCCTTCCTGGCATTTCTTAGTTATTGTGTTAAGACATTTACATTCTACATTTACTAAGTTTCACATATACCCTTGTAAGATGCACCGCAGGTATAATCCCACCAACCACCCTCGCTCCAGCCACCTCCCCCCTCTCTCCTCTCCCTTTCCCCCTTCCCCTATTCTTGGGTTATAACTGGGTTATAGCTTTCATGTGAAAGCCATAAATTAGTTTCATACTAGGGCTGAGTACATTAGATACTTTTTCTTCCATTCTGGAGATACTTTACTAAGAAGAATATGTTCCAGCTCCATCCATGTAAACATGAAAGAGTAAAAGTCTCCATCTTTCTTGAAGGCTGCATAATATTCCATGGTGTACATATACAACAATTTATTAATCCATTCGTGGATCGATAGGCACTGGGCTTTTTCCATGACTTAGTAATTGTGAATTGGGCTGCAATAAACATTCTGGTACAAATATCTTTGTTATGACGTGACTTTTGGTCTACTGGGTATATGCCTAATAGAGGAATTATAGGATTGAATGGCAGGTCTATTTTTACATCTCTAAGTGTACTATGGACATTTTAACAATGTTGATTCTTCCCCGCCATGAGCATGGTATGCTTTTCCGTTTGTTAACATTTTCAGCTATTTCTTTTCTTAGAGTTTCATAGCTCTCTTTATAGAGATCTTTCACATCCATTGTTAGATAAACTCCCAAATATTTCATCTTCTTTGGCACGACTGTGAATGCAACAGAGTCCTTAACTGTTTTTTCAACTTGACTATTCTTGGTATATATAAAGGCTAAAGATTTGTGAATGTTGATTTTGTAACCTGAGATACTGCTGTATTCCTTGATCACTTCTAAGAGTTTTGTAGTAGAGTCCCTAGTGTTTTCCACATATACTATCATATCATCTGCAAAGAGTGAAATTTTGTATCTCTTCTGACCCTATATGGATACCCTTGATCGCCTTTTCTTCCCTAATTACGGTGGCTAAAACTTCCATTACAATGCTAAAGAGCAGTGGAGACAATGGGCAGCCTTGTCTGGTTCCTGATCTGAGTGGAAATGATTTCAATTTAACTCCATTCAATATGATATTGGCTGTGGGTTTGCTGTAGATGGTTTAAGAAATGTCCCTTCTCTACCAATTTTCTTAAGTGTTCTGATCATGAAGGATGCTGGATATTATCAAAAGCTTTTTCTACATCAATTGAGAGAATCATATGGTCTTTGTTTTTTAATTTGTTTATGTGCTGAATTATACTTATAGATTTACGGATATTGAACCAGCCTTGAGACCCTGGGATAAAACCGACTTGGTCATGATGTATAATCTGTTTGATGTGTTGCTGGATTCTGTTTGTTAGGATCTTGTTGAATAATTTTGCATCTATTTTCATTAGTGATATTGGTGTATAATTTTCTTTTCTCGTTGGGTCTTTTCCTGGTTTGGGATCAGGGTGATATTTGCTTCGTAGAACGTGTTCGGTTAGTCTTCCTTCTTTTTCTACATTTTGAAAGAGGTTGATTAATATAGGTACTAATTCCTCTTTAAAGGTTTGGTAAAATTCTGACGTGAAGCCATCTGGTCCTGGGCTTTTCTTTTCAGGGAGGTTTTGTATGGTTGATGCTATTTCAGAACTTGATATTGGCCTGTTCAACATTTCCACTTGATTCTGGCTAAGTCTTGGAAATGACGTGCTTCCAAGTATTGGTGAAATTCCTTCAGATGTTCATATTTCTGAGAATAAAGTTCCTTGTAATATTCATTAAGGATTTTTTGAATTTCTGAGGAGTCTGTTGTTATTTCGCCTTTGTCGTTTCTGATTGAAGAGATTAGAGATTTTACTCTTTTTTTCCCGGTTAGGTTGGCCAAAGGTTTAATCTATTTTATTGACCTTTTCAAAAAACCAATGTTTTGATTTATTGATCTGTTGTATTATTCTTTTGTTTTCAATTTCATTTAATTCTGCTCTAATTTTGGTTATTTCTTTTCTTCTCCTGAGTTTGGGGTTGGATTGTTCTTCCTTTTCCAGTTGCTTGAGATATCCCATTAAGTTGTTAACTTCCTCTCTTTCCGTTCTCTTGAGGAAGGCTTGCAGTGCTATAAATTTCCCTCTTAGAACTGCCTTTGCAGTGTCCCAGAGGTTCTGATAGTTCGTGTCTTCATTGTTGTTTTGTTCCAAAAAGCTGGCGATTTCTTTCTTAATCTCATCTCTGACCCAGCTATCATTCAGCATAAGGTTATTTAACTTCCATGTTTTTGTATGAGTATGCAGATTCCTGTTACTGAGCTCAACTTTTATTCCATAGTGGTTCGAGAAGATGCAAGGAATAATTTCTATTCCTTTAAATTTACTACGTTGTAACCTAAGATGTGATAGATTTTGGAGAACGTTCCGTGGGCTGATAAGTACGTGTATTCAGTTTTGTTGGGATGAAATGTTCTGTAGATGTCAGCTAAATCCAAATGTTGGATGGTTAGGTTTAAATCTAAAATTTCTTTGCTAAGCTTCTTCTTGGAGGATCTATCCAACACTGCCAAAGGAGTGTTAAAATCACCGACTATTATGGAGCTAGAGGAAATCAAGTTGCTCATGTCTGTTAAGAGTTTCTCTTATAAATTGAGGCACATTTTGATTGGGTGCATAAATAATAATAATTGAAATCTCATCCAGTTGAGTATTACCCTTAACAAATATGAAGTGACCATTCTTATCCTTCCTTACTCTTCTTGGTTTAAAGTCTATTGTATCTGCAAATAAAATTGCAACACCTGCTTTTTTTTCATTACTATTTGCCTGAAATATGGACGACCATCCTTTCACCCTGAGTCTATATTTGTCTTTTAAGGTAAGATGTGACTCTTGTATGCAGCAAATATCTGGCCTGAGGTTTTGTATCCAGTCAGCTAACCTGTGCCTCTTTAGCGGACAGTTCAAGCCATTCACCTTAATGGAGAATATTGATAAGTATGGTAAAATTTTGGGTACCGAGTTTTTCGAAAGTCCAGTGGACATTTTTAATCTTTTCACCACTGTGGAAGTTGGAGTTTGATCAAAAGTTTCTGAGTGAGTTTACTTTTGTGGGAGAGGATTGGGCTGGTCTTCATGGAGGATAGGTCTGAGAATATCCTGAAGAGCTGGTTTGGTTATTGAAAATTTCTTCAACATATGAATGCCATTAAAGTATTTAATTTCTCCATCATAAATGAAACTCAGTTTAGCTGGATACAGGTTCCGGGGTTCAAAGTTATTTTGCTTTAAGAGATTAAAAGACAATGACCACCCTCTTCTAGTTTGAAAAGTTTCAGCAGAGAGATCTGCAGTCATTCTAATATTCTTCCCTTTGCAGGTAATGGATTTCTTACGTCTGGCTGCTTTGAGAATTTTTTCCTTCATATTAACTTTAGTGAAGTTAATTATGATATGCCTGGGGGATGTCTTATTGGGGCTGAGTTGTGCTTTGGTTCTGAAACTGTCTGCTACCTGAATTTCAGAATCTCTTGGCATGTCTGGAAAATTCTCTATCATAATTTCATGGAGAAGGGCCTCTGTGCCTTGCGAGGCCACTTCATCACTTTCAGGGATTTCGATGAGGCAGATATTAGTATTCTTTGAATTATCCCAGAGCTCTCTGAGAGAATGATCCATTTCTCTTCCTCTTTGAGAGTTTGGGAGCGTTCAAAGGCTTTGTCTGCAATGTCAGAAATCCTTTCCTCTGCTTGCTCCACTCTGTTACATAGGGATTCTATTGTATTTTTCAGATCCTCGAGGGCTGCAAATTCTTGCTTCAGTACATCAAAATCTTTGGTGGTTTTGTCTTTAAATTCGTTAAATCCTTGAGACAACTTTTTAATTTCTCCTCAAATTTATAATTCCGACATTTGAATTGGTCCTCGAATTTCTAATCCAAATTTTCCTCAATTCTATTAATCTTGTTTGCAATCCATATTCTGAATTCGATTTCTGACATCTTGGCCATCTGTTTATGAATGGGATCTTCAGTTACATGTGCCATATCTTTCCTTGGGGGGGTTGATCTATTCTGGTTATTCATGTTACCAGAGCTTTTCCACTGATTCGCCCCATAATAGTTTTACACCGTTTGATTTTTTCCCCCTGGGAGGTGAGGCCTGACAACATTGGGCGCTTGATGGAGGCTGGGGGGTGTTCACTCAGTTCAAGCCCCGTCCCTGATTGATGTTACTGACAGAACAGAACAGAACAACTTTGCGGGAATTTGTTTCTGTCCCTGCTAAATTCCCCTGCAGAAGAGAAGCTGTTTTGTGTTCCCAGAGCCTGCGCCTCAGGCCCTGTCTATGCTCCTGCAGGTTTGTATTTGGTTACCTGTAAGGTCTAGCCTCCTATCTTCCTTTGTCTATAGGCTGACAATCCCCTGAGGGCCTGGTGTGTCTTTGGCTCAGTAAAGCGGTCCTCTGGGTCAGCCCTGCCCTGGAAACTTCCAGGTTCTGTGCGTGCGCTTCTATTCTCTGCACTCCACCCAGGCCAATACCACCTCAGGCAAACCCTTTACTCACTGGGCCTGTGCTTCTGTTCTAGATCTGTTCCGTGGTGGTTGCCACCTGAGTAGATGCCCTGCCTCCTCTGGTTGCCCAGGGAGACAGAGGGTGTGGCTTCAGAATATCCAGGAGTGAGCTCTATTGTTGCCAAAAGACGGCTGCTGCTCTGCGACTGAGGGCACCGCCGCTCCGGTGTGTTTCCCTATCAGCCGACCGTCCTCTCCTCACTCATGTGCCCCAGAGTTAGCACTGACCAGCTGCAATTTAGGTCCTGTCTACACTCCTCGAAAAATCACCCAAGATTCTGGACTCCTGGGGGATAGGCCTCCAAACCTCAGAGTGAGAATGGAGGGGAGTGCTGGGAGAGTTGTAGGTGGAGAATATATACAGTTTTATACAGTTTTATGCCTGGCAGGAGAATGCCGTGGCACCCTAGTAGGGGAGGTAGGTCCAGTTTTTGGAGGGTCTCTCCTGTGGAGTGTAGTGGGAGGACCTTTGAACTCTGCTCATTTCTTTGTGGGGCACTCCGAGCTGTTCTCATGGTGGAAGGGACTCCCTTCTGCTTGGTGATGGATTTTCTACCTTTTGTTTGTATCCTTGGGGTCGCAGCCGGCCTCAGCGGGGTTAATGTGCGTTCTTCAACCTTCTCTCTTGGTGCAGCTCTAATCCACCAGGTTACTTGCAAAATTTCTGTCCTTTAACTCTCCTTCTGGATGGGAGCCTTTGTGGAAAGCTGGCTTCAGTCAGCCATCCTGTCTCAATTCCCAGAATGAGATATATTATCACTCCCCAATTAGAATAACATCTCGTGGCCTCCCATAGTGCTAGGATTACAGGTGCAAGTCACCGTGCCCAGCCATTAGAAGATAATCTGAAAGTTCTGTTTGTTAGCTTCCAATTTTGGACACTTGGGCAGAATGAGGTGGGACAGGTTTGTCTGTGTTTCAGGATTTTCCTCTTCGTATGTCTCTTAGTCTCTTCACCATGATTGTTGTGAACCAGGGTGTGCTCTCTGGCCCTGCCAAGTGTTTAAACCTGAGTTGCTCTTTGTTGCTGTGGTTTCTTTGGAAATCTTACTCCTTTCCCTGCCGCACCTGGGCCACTGCTGCCTTACCAGGACAACTGCGTCGCTTCCTCCGTGCTGGCTGAGATCCTCCTTAGGCACTGTTTTCAAACTTCACTATCTCTGGAGCCTGTGGCTGGGGGAAATAACCTGCGAGGAAGGTGCATCCAGTGGGCCACGTGGCTGCAGAAGGAGGGAGCGGCGGTTGGAACTGCTGGTGAGTCCCAATGCTGGGGCAGAGGGCTATTTTATTATTTTTTTCTATTTTTAATTTTTTCTTTCTTTTTTAAATTTTTTATGAATACCACTTTTTTCCCCTTCTCTCTTCCTCGTCTTCTGTTTTTATGATTTCTGAGAGTACTTATTTCAGATTTTTAGAGGTTTTTTTTTGTTTGTTTGTTTGTTCTTTACCTTTTTTCAAGTACTTTATGATTATCATTATTTTTATTGTAGTTGGGTTTTTTTTGTTGTCTGTATGTCTTTGTGTTTCTGATTGTTCGTGCGTATGTGGGCTTGTGTGTCTGGTAGCCTTTCTATCTGTTTATTTGCTCATTTGGTCTCAATGTGTTTGGTGTTTTGCTAAATCCTCAGGTTGGCTATTTTCCCTAACTCCAACTTTCACATTCAACAAGAACAAGCAGGAACGGGGGACGATGGCTGATTGGAGCCAGCTTTCAATAGAAGCTCCAGTCCGGAGGGAGAGATAACGACCAGAAAGAACCCAACAAAGCCGAAGGAGGGGAGCCGAGCTGAGAGATGAAATAGATAATTCCTTGTCTTCCATGCTGAGGCCGGCTTCGACTTCAAAGAAACTATTTTCAGGTACAGATCCCATTCCAGAGAGGTTGTGTGGCTGCCCCCTCCCCTAAAAGAGTTGCTTGCTTACTGTGGGATCTCTACTGGTGAGCAATAAACTGAGGCTCTACTTCCTTACCCCACCAAAGGGAACTGCTGAAAGTTGGGACTCCTTCTCAAGAGCGCCCCTGCAGTGAATCTAGGAATTCCCTAGTCTGGCATTTGAGCAAATATTTTTTTTTAGCAAATATTTTCCTTGCCACCTTGATCCTTCAGTCTACCCACACCACCACCCTCCGGCCTGGCAGTCTAGAAGTCCAACTCCTCCAGGATCCAGAATGTCTGCATTTCTTGGCTAGAATCAGGCATTGCATACATGGTGGCAGTACAGTTGTGCTGTACATGTGAATCCAGTAATTTAACAGAAAGACACAGAGGGAAAGGTGACTGACCTGGCCCAAAAAAGAGAGTATCTCAGCAGCAGATGGAGGCTTGGGTTCCTGCACTGCAGGTGGAGGCTCAGAAACTGCTGAGGTGCATGAACCCAACAGGAGGCTGGTGTATAACTGGTGAGTCATTTCCCCAACTCTGTGGCCTGCAGAGGGAACCAGACCTCACCCTATAGGTAGTCCAGAGCTCCAGAACAGCAGCAACAAAGATGCAGTGGCTGAGGCAGAAATTCTTTAACTGTCTGGATATCCTCAGGTTTGGACTGAGGTCAGGTGGAACTTTCTTCACCTGCCATTGAACTCCTAAGGCAGGCAGAACAAACTTCTCTGCTGGATGGTGATAGACTGTGGTAACTAAAAGGAGGAGGCAACAACCTCACTTTGACTCTGGCAGGCACATAGCCCTGGCACATTTGCTTATTGGACAGAACAGGGCCACAGAGCCAGGGTTAACAGAGACTGCTGGTGGGAATACTAGAGACTGGGGTGAACAAAGTCTGGTGGTGAAGGACAACCAAGGTGGGTAAGAGGCATGAACCCCCTGGCTCTAAACCTCTGACTGGACAGGCCTCTCTAACCCCTCAGAGCACTAGAGGCTCTCAAATCACACTTGAGCTGCCAAAAGACCCCTAACATCTAGTTGATGAAGTCCTCTTGAACTCTCCAGCTAGAGAGTGGGGGCTGTCTGGGACAATTGGTCTAGAACTCTTGAACTGGAATTCAAGAACTGGAACTGGAACTCTTGAACTCTTGAATTACCCTAGGACCCTCCAAGGTGGGACCCTGGTTTTACTGTAGTGGGTATGTTTGATTGTCCTCTTTCAGATATTACCAGTGGGGGAAGGGATGTCCTAGGTGCTTGTATTACACTAAAGCTGAGATTGCAACCTAGAGTTGCTGATTCACTAGGATTGGACAGCGATCAGTTGAATACAAGGCAGAGCCACCTACCCCCACTACATCAAGCAGGCTTCTAGAGTCACAGACTGTAGTACTGTACCAGTCCTTTGCAAAATTGTACAGGAAAAGTTGCAGTCACCAATCCCAGTTCCTAGGAGAAGGGCTGGTCAATCACAACCGTAGAACTTTCCAATCCAATTTCACCTTACCTGCTCATCTAGCTAAACACCAAAAAACAATCATGGGGCGGAATCAGCGGAAAAACTCTGGCAACATGAATAAACAGAAAAGTTCTACTCCCCCAAGGAATGACAAAACAGCCAATCCAGAAGATCCCATTTACAAACAAATAGCTGAGATGTCTGAAATCGAATTAAGAATTTGGATTGCAAACAAGATCAACAGAATGGAAGTAAAGATGGATGTAGAAATTGTACGATTAATTCAGAAGATGACTCAAGAATTCAATGAATTCAAAGACAAAAATCACCAAAGATTTAGACACCTTGAGAAAAGAAGATGCAGCCTTACATGATAAGAGAAATGCAGTAGAATCCCTCAGTAACAAAATGGAAAGGGCAGAAGAAAGGATTTCCGACATGGAAGACAAAGCTTTTCAACAATCCCAAACGTTCAAAGAGGAAGAGAAATGGAGAGCAAAAACAGATCATTCTCTCAGAGAGCTCTGGGACAACTCGAAGAAAACCAATATTCCCCTTATAGGGATTCCTGAAGGTGATGTAGTAGCTTCACAAGGCACAGAGGCCCTTCTTCATGAGATTATGAGAACTTCCCAGACATGCCAAGAGATCCTGAAATCCAGATAGCAGATAGTTTCAGAACCCCAGCACGACTCAACCCAAATAAGACATCCCCCAGGCACATCATAATTAAGTTTACTAAAGTTAATATGAAGGAGAAAATTCTGAAAGCAGCCAGATGTAAAAAAACCATAACCTACAAGGGGAAGCATATTAGAATGACTGCTGATCTCTCTGCTGAAACCTTTCAAGCCAGAAGAGGGTGGTCATCGACTTTTAATCTCCTAAAACAAAGTTTCATTTATGATGGCGAAATTAAATACTTTAATGACATCCATATGTTGAAGAAATTTGCCATAACTAAACCAGCTCTCCAGGATATCGTCAGATCTATTCTCCATAATGGCCAGCGCAACTCTCCACCACAAAAGTAAACTCACTCTGAAACTTTTGATCAAATTCCAAATTCCACAGTGACGAAATGATTAAATATGTCCACTGGTCTTTCGAAAAACTCGATACCCAAAATTATACCAGGCCTATCAATATTCTCAATTAATGTGAACGGATTAAATTGTCCTCTAAAGAGGCACAGGCAGGCTGACTGGATACAAAAACTCAGACTAGATGTTTGCTGCATACAAGAATATCATCTTACCTTAAAAGATAAATATAGACTCAGAGTGAAGGGATGGTCATCTATATTCCATGCAAATGGAAAACAGAAAAAAGCAGGTGTTGCAATTTTATTTGCAGATACAATAGGCTTTAAAGCAAAAAAAGTAAGGAAAGATAAGGAGGGTCGCTACATATTTGTTAAGGGCAAGACTAAATACGATGAGATTTCAATTATTAATATTTATGCACCCAACCAAAATGTACCTCAATTTATAAGAGAAACTCTAATGGACATGAGCAACTTGATTTCCTCCAGGTCCGTAGTAGTCAGAGATTTTAACACCCCTTTAGCGGTGTTGGATAGATCCTCTAAAAAGAAGCTAAGCAAAAAAATTTTAGATTTAAACTTAACCATCCAACAATTGGATTTAACAGATATTTATAGAACATTTTATCGTAACAAAACTGAATACACATTCTTCTCATCAGCGCATGGAATATACTCCAAAATTGATCACATCTTAGGTCACAAATCTAACCTCAGCAATTTTAAAAGAATAGAAATTATTCCTAGCATTTTCTCAGACCATCATGAAATAAAAGTGGAACTCAGTAACAACAAGAACCTGCGTACTCATACAAAAACATGGAAACTGAATAACCTCATGCTGAATGATAGCTGGGTCATAGATGAGATTAAGAAGGAAATAAACAAATTTTTGGAACAAAACGACAATGAAGACACAAATTGTCAGAACCAATGGGATATTGCAAAGGCAGTCCTAAGAGGGAAATTTATTGCACTGCAAGCCTTCCTCAAGAGAACAGAAAGAGAGGAAGTTAACAACTTAATGGGACATATCAAGCAATTGGAAAAGGAAGAACATTCCAATCCAAAACCCAGCAGAAGAAAATAACCAAAATTAGAGCAGAATTAAATGAAATTGAAAACAAAAGAATTATATAACAGATCAATAAATCAAAAAGTTGCTTTTTTGAAAAGGTCAATAAAATAGATAAATAACCTAACCAGAAAAAAAGAGTAAAATCTCTAATTTTATAAATCAGAAATGGTAAAGACAAAATAACAACAGACTCTTCAGAAATTCAAACAATCCTTAATGAATACTACAAGAAACTTTATTCTCAGAAATACAAAAACCTGAAGGAAATCGATGAATACTTGGAAGCACACCACCTCCTAAGACTTAGCCAGAATGAGGTGGAAATTTTGAACCGGCCTATATCAAGTTCTAAAATAGCATCAACTATACAAAATCACCCTAAAAAGAAGAGCCCAGGTCCAGATGGCTTCATATCAGAATTCTACCAAACTTTTAGAGAGGAACTAGTACCTATATTACTCAAACTTTTCCAAAATATAGAAAAAGAAGTAATACTACCCAACACTTCTATGAAGCAAACATCACCTTAATCCCCCAAACCAGGAAACGACCCAACAAGAAAAGAAAATTATAGACCAATATCTCTAATGAATATTAATGCAAAAATATTCAACAAGATCGTAGCAAACAGAATCCAGCAACACATCAAACAAATTATACACCACAACCAAGTGGGTTTTATCCCAGGGTCTCAAAAGGCTGGTTCAATATACGTAAATCTTTAAATATAATTCAGCACATAAACAAATTAAAAAACAAAGACCATATGATTCTCTCAATTGATACAGCATCCCTTCATGATCGGAACACTTAAGAAAATCGGTATAGAAGGGACATTTCTTAAACTAATAGAGACCATCTACAACAAACCTACAGCCAATATCGTATTGAATGGAGTTAAATCGAAACCATTTCCACTCAGATCAGGAACCAGGCAAGGTTGCCCATTGTCTCCATTGCTCTTTAACATTGTAATGGAAGTTTTAGCCATCGCAATTATGGAAGAAAGGGCAATCAAGGGTATCTATTTAGGGTCAGAAGAGATCAAACTTTCACTCTTTGCAGATGATACGATTCTATATTTGGAAAACACCAGGGATTCTACTACAAAACTCTTAGAAGTGATCAAGGAATACAGCAATGTCTCAGGATACAAAATCAACACCCATAAATCTGTAGCCTTTATATATACCAACAATAGCCAAGCAGAAAAAACAATCAAGGACACTATTCTATTTACAGTAGCGCCAAAGAAGATGAAATATTTGAGAGTTTATCTGACAAAGAACATGAAAGATCTCTATAAAGAGAACTATGAAACTCTAAGGAAAGAAATAGCTGAAGATGTTAACAAATGGAAAAATATACCATGCTCATAGCTGGGAAAAATCAACATTGTCAAAATATCTATACTACCCAAAGTAATATACAATTTTAATGCAATCCCTGTTAAAGCTCCATTGTCATACTTTAAAGATCTCGAGAAAACAATACTTCGTTTTATATGGAATCAGAAAAAACCTCGAATAGCCAAGACATTACTCAGAAATAAAAACAAAGCAGGAGGAATTATGCTACCAGACCTCAAACTATACTATAAATCAATAGTGATCAAAACAGCATGGTACTGGCACAAAAACAGAAAGGTAGATATATGGAACAGAATAGACAACCAAGAAATGAACCCAGCTACTTACCTTTATTTGATATTTGACAAGCCAATTAAAAACATTCAATGAGGAAAAGATTCTCTAACAAATAGTGCTGGGTGAACTGGCTGGCAACCTGTAAAAGACTGAAACTAGACCCACACCTTTCACCTTTAACTAAAATACGCTCTCACTGGATTAAAGATTTAAACTTAAGATATGAAACTATAAAAATACTAGAAGAAAGCGCAGGGTAAACTCTTGAGGGAATCAGCCTGCGCGAATATTTTTCGAGGAGGACCCCCCAGGCAATTGAAGCTGCATCAAAAATACACTACTGGAACCTGATGGAACTAAAAAGTTTCTGCACAGCCAATAACACAGTAAGTAGAGCAAGCAGACAGCCCTCAGAATGGGAGAAGATATTTGCAGGATATGTCTCTGACAAAGGTTTAATAACCAGAATCCACAGAGAACTCAAACATATTAGCAAGAAAAGAACAAGTGATCCCATCTCACGGTGGGCAAGGGACTTAAAGAGAAACTTCTGTGAAGACAGGCACACGGCCTACAGACACATGAAAAAATGTTCATCATCGTTAACCATCAGAGAAATGCAAATCAAAACTACTTTGAGATATCATCTAACTCCAGTAAGATTAGCCCACATCACAAAATCCCAAAACCAGAGATGTTGGCGCGGATGTGGAGAAAAGGGAACACTTCTGCACTGCTGGTGGGAATGCAAACTAATATGGTCCTTTTGGAAAGATGTTTGGAGAATACTTAGAGATCTAAAAATAGACCTGCCATTCCATCCTATAATTCCTCTACTAGGTATATATCCAGAAGACCAAAAAATCACACTATAACAAAGATATTTGTACCAGAATGTTTATTGCAGCCCAATTCATAACTGCTAAGTCATGGAATAAACCCAAGTGCCCTCGACTCATGAATGGATTAATAAATTGTGGTATTTGTACACCATGGAATATTATGGTGCAGCTGTAAAGAAAGATGGATACTATACCATGTTGACTATATCATGTTTACATGGATGGAGCTGGAAAATATTCTTCTTAGCAAGGTATCCAAAGAATGGAAGAAAAAGTACCCAATGTACTCAGCCCTAATATGAAACTAATTTATAGCTTTCATACAAAGGCTACAACCCAATCTCAGTACAAGAATATGGGGAAGGGGGCAAGGGAGGAGAAGGGAGGCAGAGGTAGGGGGTGGGGGGGTGATTGGTGGGTCCACACCTAGGGTGCATCTTGGAAGGTTACAGGTGAAGTTTACTAAGTGTAGAGTATAAGGGTTTGAACACAATAAATAAGAAAATGCCATGAAGACTATGTTAACCAGTTTGGTGAAAATATTTCAGACTGTATATGGAACCAGCACATTGTACCTCATGATTGCATTATTGTACACAGCTATGATTTAATATAAATAAAAAATAAAAAAAGTTGGAAATAGTAGCAAATATAAGCTTATAAACATGATTTGTAAGATAAGATAAACAAAGCAGAATGCCAATCAGAAAAAAAAAAAAAGTCTTAGCCTCCATGAAAAGATTGGTCAAAGGATAATATACATTTTTGTATTTAATCAAAACATTAAACATTTATGTATTTTAATAATTCTACATGTTTAACCTGGTTTTCAATTAACAGTTCCTTACTAAATTATAGAAGAGAGCTTTTATATCTTACTTTCTAACTGGTATAGACAATTCCTATATACTTGGAAGAATGGCCAATTAAGCTATAGCATAAATAAGCTAGGCAGTTTCTTATTCTAATTCCTCCCCTTTCTCTCCTGTCTTGAGAAAGCAGTCAAACTGCAAATAGGACAACATTGACATGGATAATCTTGAATTTACCCTTGTTAACATTTATGAAACTGTTGCCAAATTTGGTAGTTTTCTCTTTGAAGTAAACTGGCTGGGACATACCTCATAACTAAATGAAACATACTGATGTTTCCTGGCAGCCTTCTATTTCAGAGTAACTAAAGAAATAGACTGGCAAAATACTCTGCAGGCATTCCTTCATAAGTACTGTTTTGTTTTTGGTTTGTTTCTTTGTTTATTTTATAAGTAGAGCTTTTAATGAGCACTGAGCTGATAAATTTAGCCCCTGACTTATACCTGGAATGTAGTTACTCCATTCTCCAAAGAACAGAGATACAATTAAAATCATCTTGTGAAAATTGGGGCATTTAACAAAAATAGTACCTAAACAGAAGGCCACTCTACCTCCATCTGGAGATGAAGCAAGGAAAATAGTTACAGGAAGGGCCAAAGATCTCATCAGAACATAATTTTTTAGTCTACTTAAAACAATAATATAAAGCCACTGGGTTCCTATATCTCAAAAGGCATCTGGAATATATTGTTCAATCTTTAGATTCCTCTCCTTCAGCCATTTTTGGCAAATAGTGAGGACAAAAACACAACAAGCAAGAACATGAAGGTGTGTGTGGGCTGGTGTGTGTTAGCTAAAAAAAAAAAAAAAAAGGCAGTTGTGGAAAGAGGAAGGGTGATTGCTCTTAGAAGTAAGTGGGATGTTTTATATGGTATATTGAGTAAGGATAATAAAATGCTGGAATCCTGTCCCATCAATCATCCTTCTTCCCAAAGAAACATTTGAATTATTAGCTGTATTTGGGTCACTAATTATTATAGACTAAACTGTGTCTCCTCTGACCCCAAATTCTTATGTTAAATCCCTAACTCCCCAAATGACTCTACTTAGGAGATAGGGCCTTTAAGATAATTAAGATTAAATGAGATCAGAAGGGTGGGGTGTTAGTGAAATATGACTGGAAGGAGAAGAGATACCAGGAATAAACTGGCATAGAGAAATGGCCACGTGCAAGCCAAGGAGAGAGGACTCAGGTGAAGCCAAACCTGCCTATAATCATCTTAGATTTTCAGACTCTAGAACTATCAGAAAATATCTGCTGGTTAAGCCACCCAGCATGTGGTATTTTGTTATGACAGACTAACCAGACCAACCCTCCAATCTAGAGAATTCTGCCCATTTGGACAAGTAGCACAGGTCTAAGGCATCTCTTCCTCTTCATAACTACTACTAAACACTGCAAAAACTCTTTATTTTCCAGTTGGCTGCACAGAAGAGACTGGAGCTAATGTCAGAGTTTTCTGTGTGAGCTGCATAAGTCAAAAGAAGCAGGGAGAGGGAAAAACAGTGAGCCATATAAACATGTGATCTTTTAACCCAGAGCAGACCTTTACCAGCAAGGGTGCTAACCTTATCAGTGCTTACTCTTCCTTAGGAAAGTGGAGAGGATGAAGGGTAGAGACAGAGCAGATATTTAAGAAGTTTACACTGAAATGAAATGTTACTATTTATAAAGTCAATTATTGTGTGTGTCATGTGATCTGGGTGCAAGTATAGAAAATAAAGGTGTTTGCAAGCATATTGTCCCATATTACCAAATGAGTTTTTGATTGTAATTTTTAGTTCTAATTTTCAAGCTGTAATGTGCAGCAGTTCTCAACCTGTGGGCCGTGACCCACAGGAACTGTATTAAAGGGCTGTGGCACTAGGAAGGTTGAGAACCACTGTTACAGTGTTTCTAGCACTTGCAAACTTAGCAGAAGAGTTCTGAATTCACTAATCCCTTTCAAACTTACTGTTACAGGTTTGCTATGTGTTCAAAATTAAGGTCAGTTTGCTAAAATCTTGTGTTAAATTAGAGAATAAATGCTAAGTGAGGACTGGAGATAGACCTTCTATGACTAAAAGGCAGACTTTACTATTTAGTCTATTTAGCCTATTCTAGTTGTTCAGAGGCCTTTATTGCTTCCGTCTTGGTTCTTGGCTTTGTTACATATAATTGAAGGTAATAAGCAATCTTCAATTCTTTGGAGAGATGTTTACCTTTCAATTTAGCCCTTCTTGGCTAGACTTAGGTCAGAATTAGCCAAACCCCATTAGGTCAATCAATATTTACCTCAATTATAAGCATTTTCCTTTTCTCCTCTCAACTACTCTTTGTTCCTTTCTATTTCTTCCTTCTGCCTATTACTCACTTTTTTTTTTTGATGGTATGTTAAAATATGTTATATTTAGAACTAGCCAACTGGACATGGCTTAGACAATTTCATTGTAGTTAAACCCAGAGTACTATATCCAGGGGTCAAATTTATGTCACCTTCTTTCCATCAGCCCATTTATACTGTGTTGCCTTTGGCCTTGTCAATGTCATAGGACTTCATCACTTGTTGAATTTTGAGGCAGATGCTAGGGTCATTGAGAACTTGACAGTGACCAAGTTTGTTCCTCCTGGGAGAGTGCTTCCAGGCTGTTCTCAGAGTCAGAGTAAACTGGGACGGATAGTCAATGAAAGTTGACATGTAGATCTTGTACCTTTCAGAAGCACAGCCTTTTTGGCCTTCCAAGTATTTTGCTCTCATTTGGGTTTTAGGAGAGACAGGAGCCCTTCTTTGGCTTCCTTGCAATCTTTATAAAAGCTCTATCTATATCTTTGATAGCATTTTACTGGCTTATTAATGTAAAGTGTGGGCGCTGCTTCACCCTGTAGTTGACACTGGGTTCCCAGGGACTGCTAGGTCCTGATCTAGACTCTCATAGGTGTCATTCATTGAGGGATTACGTATACATAATTTGCCTCTGTGGATAGAATTGTGTATATTAAACTTTTTGTTTTTTTAATTTCTAGGATCATCATGTTGTTTCTTTTTTAGACTTCAGTCATCTTTCAGGGATGTCAAATATTTTATAAAATTATTGTTAATATCACTCTAAAAGCTAACTTCTTAAGCTCTTCCCATGAAATAATACCACAGAGGGAGAGTTCTAAATAAGCAGTCCAATAATTAAGTTTGTGAACTCATTCTAGAAAAATTGCTACAAATTTCATTGCTGAGTATCACTATGGTCACCTTTGAGGTACTCCTCTTGGGAAGCTATGCACCAACGCAAACACCTAGTCTACCCTTCAAAGCAATTTTGAAAGTCTTCTTCTGAATTAGCCATCAGACCTGTTGTCATATGAAACTTGACAATTAAGTTCACAAACTCATCCTAGAAAAAGCTCCGCATACCTCATTGCTGAATATCACCACAGTCACCAGCTGGCCAAGAGGAGTACTTTGAAGATGACCATAGTGATATTCAGCAATGAGGTATGTAGCATTGTTTCTAGGATGAGTTCTCAAACTTAATTGTCCAACCTTGTACAATTAAATGAATATGAATTGGATTTATAATTAAAAAATAAAATTATTGTTTAATACTTCTTCCTAAATTTGGTAACTTGTAGCCAATTATTCATTGCAAAGTAACAGAAAGAAGTACTATTTAAGTGATGGGCTGTACCAGTTTCCTAAAATGTTATTTTCATAGACAACTTAAAATATTATTTCTTATAAACTGGTACCTATTTTATACTACCTAAGTCTCTCCTAAGAAATTTTGGGCACAAGCTGGTGCTCAGTAAATGTAATTGCTTGAGATATGAAATTATCATAAATCATTTCAGAAAGAAGATATTAAATTTAAAATGGGTTAAACTTGAAAAGAAGGCCAACTTCATTAGAAATCATGGACATTCAAATTAAAACTAGATATAATTTCATATCCACAATGCTGATAAAAATTTAAAAAATAATAATATAAAGTATTGGCCAGAATGTGGAGGAACAGTAAATCACATACAGGGTTGACGGAAGTAGAAACCTGAAGAGCAATTTGACATTAGCCACCCTGATGAGCAATTTGAGGATAGGTATGCCCGTCAACTCGGCAATTCCACTTAGCAAGGTATATGGCTTTATAGAACTGCACATAACAGATCATTGCAGCATTGTCTGTGATAACAAAAACAAACAATTGACTAGAAAAACAAAATGAAATGCACAGAACAATGAAATCCACCAATAGGAAAATGAATAATGAATAAAATGTAGTATACTAAGGGAAAAAGAAATAAACCATGGAATATTCATACAAGGGGATACAATAAAAAGTAGTAAAGTACATGAACTAGACTATGTAACTAACATGAATAAAACTATAAGAAAAAAACAAAAAAAGCAGGTTGCAGAAGGATAGGAAGTATAAAAATAAATAACATACTGTATTTTATGTACAAATTATCGTATGTAAAAAAATTTTTTTAAACTGAATGGGAATTAAAAATACTAAATTCAGAACAGTATTTCTAGGTAGAAAAAGATGGGACCATAACCAAGAAATGACGCATGAGGCTTCAACTATATCTGTAATGCTTAATTTTCTTTAAAAAAAAAAAAAAGATTAGAAAGGAAACATTTTAGTGCAATAAATAAATATCATGAAAAAGTATTTTTTTTTTTTTTTGAGACAGAGTCTCACTATGCCTCCCTCAGTAGAGTGCTGTAGCATCACAGCTCACAGCAACTTCTAACTCTTGGGCTTAGGCAATTATCTTGCCTCCCAGGTAGCTGGGACTTCAGGCACCCACCATATGCCCAGCTATTTTTTGTTGTCGTTGTTGCAGTTGTCATTTTTTAGCAGACCTGGGTCAGGTTCAAACCTGCCAGCCTCGGTGTATGTAGCCAGAACCCTAACCATTGAGCTATGGGTGCTGAGCCATGAAAAAGTAATTTTTTCAAATGAGAAAGACATTCTGAAATCCCTTTCCAAAAATTAAAAATAGGCTACTCTACTGTATCAACACATTACCTAACTTATAAAAAAAAATGGGAGTACTGACTCTCAAAATAACTAAATAAGACTATGACTTTTAAAAAAGCCAGATGATTAGTCTAAAATTCATAGGTGTTTTGCAGAGTTTTAGCCTCCTCGATTTCCCTTGAGAGAAAATTCTTTCATATTTATTTTAGTAAATCATAAGTAGTTTCTTGAAAATGTAGAAATAGATATGTGCTTTGCAGCTAATAAAAGCCAAGCAATTAGAACAGAGGTTTTATGGGCATCAAAAAAGCATCAACAAACAAAACGATTATCCAAACCAAACAGATAAAAACTAAAGTGATTATTTATAACTAATGCTTAGTTATGAGCATTTGATTTTAGGTAGTGTAAGGGTATTTAACTCCATAGTAGAGAACAGGAAAGCTTTCTCTGAAGAAGTAACTCTAAGGCTGAATGAAAAAAGGATAAGGGAAGAGGGAGAGATAAGCTTTGCTTAGCGGGTAGAGAGAAGTTGCAAAGGTTTGGTGGCTGAAATAAAAGAGTATTAATAGGAGCAGTTGAAAGATAGTCACAGAAACTGGAGGAGTGGGGATGAGGAGGGTACGGAGAAGCAATGGGGATTTGGTGGTCCATGAGGTGGAAAAGGAAAAGAAAGGTAGGAAAGCGTGGCACCTGTGGCTCAGAGAAGGGCGCCAGCCCTATATGCTGGAGGTGGTGGGTTCAAAAGTTTGCACTTCTAATTGTTTCTTTTTTAAAAAATTTTATTTCTACTAAATACAAAAATAATCCCAAGTCACAACCAGAGACTAGGGAAAGCAATAAGCAGTAGGTGATGTTTCAGATAAATCCCAAGATTTTTCTTCAGATAGAGTATTACAGCCAAACTTACAGAGACACTGTTCCTTGAAGATTATGTACAGCTCTCAAATTCTAGGTGGCTGAGCCTATTACACTCAAAAGTGGAAAGACTAGAAGTTTCAACTTGAGAAAGTGGAAAGACTAGAAGTTTCAACTTGAGGGACAAAAAATGGATTCCTAATAATATTCTTTGGCTATGCTTGTTCCGGAAGGTATTTTTCTTATTTGGATGCAGCATTTGTATGTTAGACATAGCTAATAATATGTCATTGAGCCCTTTCTTCAACAACTAACGTGCAGTGAACTGCACAGTTTGGTCTGGTTCTCTCTTCCTCAACTTTTAAACTGTTGATATTTAGCTAAATATTAATATTACTGGTATTACCTTGAAAAAAACTTGAATACCTTTTCCCTCAAAATCCATGGTATTCTAGCATGAAAGATATACTTCCCACCAATTATCCACACTGCATGCTAAAGAGACACAATTCTCAACAGCTATGATTTTATGATAAACGCTGTTTTCAGTATTTCATTCAAAACCAAATCAAGATGAAAGGGATGTTGCTGACCACTAATTTCATGAAGAATGAAAGAATGTGTGACTAGGCATTAGGTATAATCTTATTTATTCACATAGCAGTATCATTCCTTATAGAATATTCCTACCCTCACTCTTCACAAAAGCCAATAGTATTTTCATCATTACTGACTAGAAGAAAACTTTTGCAGTCTGTGCCATCTAGTCCACAAAATACTAATCCTCTTATCACTTAGGTTTTCATTGACCCACATAAGAACTGGTCAAATTTTTTCTCCAAATGACCCATATACTTGTGGCAAGAACTATATGGAGGAACTATTCAGCAAAAATTAGTTTTGTTCAGGCATAAAATGAAACATGCTATAAAGCACACATATGTGAGAGTAATTGCTAGTTTAGCATATGTTCAACAGAGACATTTGTTAAGTAATATTGCCAAAGAGCTTCTTCTGCTCTCTCCTTGATCAAAATATCTGTCAATAATTTTGGGATTGATTTTGCAAGTTTGCTTTCTTAATGATTTGCTAAGATACTGAATTCTGAATACTGCTGTCATGGTTCTGTTTTCCACCTTAGTATCCAAAATTCTTCAACACGACAAAGATAATTTTGCAGATGTTCTTCAAGACTTACCAGAGACATCTCTAGGCTTTATCCAAAAACTCACTTTTGTGACATTTTACATAAAAGGTAACACACTAGACACTACTGGCAAAAGGATCATTCATTTAGTAAGGTCTAATTCTCAGAGGTCAATTATTTAAGTTTTCCTATTTATGCAAAGTCATCGTCTTAGCACAGGGATTTACATTCTATGTAACCTCAGAGCAGCAGTCCTCTCTTAACAACACAATTCTGTTGTTGTGAGTCTTGTGTTCAATTTCATTATAGGCATTACTACTTAGGAAATCACTTCTGAACCATTGGGAATTGGGAATGTAACAGATCACAGTAAAACAATAAAAAACGTTAAGTTAATGAACAATACACAGAAGATATAAAAATGTTAGCAGATATAAACTGCAACCTGGTGATTATGAGCTGAGGTAGATAAATACAACTTTGTCATTTGTGCATAAACTAATGTGTCCAAGTTTCAAAACCAGTGGAATTTCTGAGAAAATGATAATTAATCTCAAATTTCAAATTCATGAACTATGAACAAATACTGCTTTGCTGTTTTTCCTTTTCCTTCAACATTATGAAGCTGCTTCAAAGATCTCGAGGGATCATTACTATGTAGACAATCCTCCAAAACACACTCCAAAGCCTGGGACTCAATGCTTTGAAGAGGAAGAGGTAAATACGCTATCTACCTTAAATACTTTTTTAAACAATGACAACTCCTTAAATTGGATTCCACTAATTTAAAATACGTGATACGAATAACATGAGTATATTATGTGAGCAATGTTGAAGACAAAGATGCTTAACAATTCTTAACCATGAACATAAATGTAAATTATTTTTCAAACAATACATAGTGGCTACATTAGTGAATCTTAATCTTTTCTTTTCACAAATTAAAGAAAACAACACTATCATTTTTATATGTCTACTTGCAAAAAACAACACTATCAGTGAGATTAGCAGATTTTATATCAGAAATTACTTGTCATCAAGTACACATTTTTGTTATTCAGATAAATAAAACAACATTCAGCTTCATGTTCACATCTTTCAGTAAGCATGAGGTTCGTTACACAACATTCTCTGCTCCTCCTTGGAAAAGACAGAGTGGGGATTACATTACTACATATCCAACTCAGCACGACAGTCCTGAGTCATTCTAAATGCTATTTAAAATTACTCAATTTACAAGAGTAATCAATGGCTAAATCCAATAAAAGTGGAAAAACTGGGTGGGCTATGGAAAGGGCCACTGGGTACAATTATGCAGTCTGTACATTTTAAAAGGATTCTTAGCACATAGATGGGCAAAATCTGTCCCAATGTGGCTCTAGCCCAGTAAAAAGCAGCATCTTGGTAACTCATTAGACCAGGAAGGATTCCTTTTTGTTACTCACACAGATGAATCATAGTTAACAGAAAGAATGGTGCTAGAAGAAAAGAGTTTCTTCCAGAAGAGTCTCAGAATATACTATCTCACATTCACAGAAAAATCAGAATCCAGCAAAGCTTTCATGTTCTTCCTGAGCAGAAATACCAGTGCTATGAAGTTATATGGTTATCAAATTTAAAAGGAATCTCAGGTAAGTACAAAGAAAAATCTCTAAGAAGGAATATAAAAATATAAACTGAGATTTCTGGCAATGAGACAAGTGGGGAAAAAAATTTTGATATAATAAACTCTAATTTCTGATTTTCTAAACTCATAGCAAAAATAGTTAAACACATCATACTAAAAATTCGACAACAGATAATACCTTGAACACTAGTGGTAAGTGGATTATTCATTTAATAAAGTCTAGTTTTCAGAGGTCAATTCTGAATACTTGTAAATACTGCAAAATATTTTAATACTTCAAATTCCAAATATTTTTAAGTATTTGGTACAAAGTTTTATTCTTCTGAATTAAAAGAGACAAATTCCTTTCATATGGTTCATACATTTAAGCAGTTTTCAAATAATTTAGTAAGTCATAAACATTATGTTTGTATCATTTTTTTCTACATATTTTGGTGAAATGTATTATATATAGTAGGAAATTTATGACGAATGACTTTAAAGGACAGTAGGTATTAATGAAAAACTCACATTCTAATTAGTTATATCAAATTAATTAAATACCTTTTGTAGACTGGTAGGATTTAGCTGGGTTTTGTCTATTATTTTCACAGCAACCTAAAAAAAGGAAACATTAAACTATATTGAAAATACATATTTTTGTGAATAAAAACTTATAAAGAACATGTTTTTTGTTTAATTCCTAACAAGATATAGCTCCATTTGAGGGTTCACATAATTGGATAGTAAAGTTTTGATATAAAGTTTGTCAATAATTTTGGGATTGATTTTACAAGTTTGCTTTCTTGATGATTTGCTAAGATACTGGAATATACTCCACTGACTTAAGTCTTTAACCTATTTGATCTTGAGTCAATTAAATTAAGCCTCTGTTATTTCTTCCAAGTTTTCCCTTTTAAAGTAAAAATCATCCTGTATTTTAATCTTTTACTCATGATCTTGATAAGCAATAACTATAGGGAGAATGGCTTTTAAACTTGCAGTAAGTACTGTGTGAATAAAATGATTAAGTGGGTAGAGATACCCAAGCTTACTTATAGCCAAACTGACAAAATGGATTTGAATATCTAAGGCTCCTCTAAGCATAGCCTGTGTCTGAATGGCTCCTAGGGTGAGAACTGACAGAAAGAATGAAATTCAATGGGAAATGGCAGTAATATTACATATAGAGCAAAGTGAAAACTTACTAAAAACATTTCATGGTTGTGATTTTTTTACAATGTCCTAATCAGATACATTAAGCATTATGTAATAAAAATATCAGATGTTTAACTATTTAAATAAAGTCATTAACCCCAATGTACAGATAGGTACATGTATATATTTTATACATATATCCCGTATACACACACCTGATGCACATATGTGCAAATACATAAACGTTTACTAGATATATACACATAACTTAAAACACATGCATGGGATTTTAAAAATCCAACTTTCTTATTACCTCGGAAAATGCAACATTGTCTCTAAACAAATAAAAATAATGGGTGGATAACTTTCTACATATTTACACCTGACTTATCTTAAGTAGCAGTTAGTAAGAACTTATTCTACCTTACTGGGTAGCTATGGTAATCAGAAATGTTCATAGAAACCATATAATGAAAGTCAGAAGCCTAAGGAAAGTTCATTTGCACACCTCATTTATAAGATGTGTTAACATGTAGAGCTGATTCTTTTCTAAACGTTAAAAGGTTAACTTTTATGTCATGATATAGCTCTACCTAAGAGTCTTCCATTCCCACATATCCCAGTGTTTACCACACTGCTACTGTCACTTATTCCCCCACAACATCAGCTACAGGAAAGCTTTTTAACAAGACTCCAGAGAAGTATAGGCAAATATTAAAAGGCGCCATGTAAACTTACCTCTCTACCAGTTAGAACATGTCTTGCCAATTTCACTTTGGCAAAATTTCCCTTCCCTATTGTTTTTTGTAAACGGTAATTTCCAATGTGAGGCTGTTCATCTGTGGCTGACGTAATAGAGTTTCTACACCGGGGGATGTTCTGTCTGCTACTTGACTTGGTAGGCTGGATGTGTGGTTCAGTATATCCATCCACAGATGTATGCTACGAAAAAGATTGTAAGATTCATGGTTAATTCAATTACAAAAGGAGAACCAAAAAGCCGGACAAATAATTCAGCTTCAATGAAAACTGCACTACATGATTTTAAAGTCTGAACATTCTACTCATAATTTCTTCTTGACTTCAGCTCCTTTACCAGGGGTAGTATAACTATTTAAAATGAAATACACTTTTGAATATGCCTTTGATTAAAAACTGCAAATGGATAGATAGCAAGAGGGCCCACAGACCATTATTCCTATAAGGGTGTTACCCCTCTGGATTGAGATGACAGCATAGTCCAGGACTGCTTCAATAGGCACAATGTCTTTATTGCCAAGACAAACAACCTCGTGAGCATAGTTCTGTTTCTCTAAACTAGCCTTGACACTGAAAATGTTCCCGCTTCCATTTTAGCGGCATATGACTTGAACAATGACCAACAAGCTGCCTGCTTCAAGTATACCTCTAACCAATTCCTGTTTGTCCTCCTCGCCCTCCTTAGCCCTGCCTGGGACCATGGCCTAACTTTAATTGCATTAGTGCTGTTGTCACTTTGTCTCAGAATTGCACACTTGCTGTGAAGAGCTGATCCTATTAACCTATGGGCTCAGCACCTGGAGTCCCTGGTCAAACGGCCTAACCAACTCTGTTTCACTAACTCTGATTTTTCCTGCTCTTCTCTAGTTTTGTCTGTATTCTGACATACATAAAATTTAAATAGTTTTTGTGGAAAAAAATAGAAACAGCTTTATCTGTCTTCTTAAAAAATAAATGAAGATAAGTAAACCAAATTAGCAAAGGAAGGCATAGACATATTGTCCTACACCTATGAACAACAGCTTGTCTAAAACATTTTGATCAAAAATTTCTTAAAGGAAACATTAAAGACTAATTCATTTACCAGTCTCATTCAAAGATGACACAGGGTCATTTTTCTATTTGTCATTATTTTGTTTTTTCATAACTTTTTAAAAACTCACCTCAGAACCAAGGTTTTCTCTGCATCTTACACATACCTGCAGACTCGACTTCATTCTGAGATTAGATGCCCCTTTGGCATATTCTCATAGCAACTGTATTACCATGTATTGTGGCATCCATTCCATTCTACTACCACTATACATTTACTGTCTGTCTCCACCACCCTACCATGTGCAATTGTAGGGCAGGGATGTTTTCTTTTCATCTTTATATACTTACCACATTACAGAGTGCTAGATACATAAAAAGGTCAATAAATCAATAGTTTTTAAAGTGTGATCACTGCACCAGCACCATCAGCATCATCTGGGAACTTGTTAGAAATGCAAATTCTCTGGTGTGGTACCAGATCTACTGAATCAGAAATTCTGAGGGTAAGGTTGAACAATCAGCATCTCAACAAGTCCCCCAGGTGACTCTGATGAATGCTGACATTTGAGAACTGCAATTAATAATGTAAGAAGGAGCAAAACATAAAGTTATTCACTGGCTCTTAGAGACATTTCTACTGTCTAGGCACAAACAAGAGATTTTAATTGTAGCTCTTAATTTCAAAGCGTTAACAGACTGCCATAATATTACCTACAAACAATACTTCTCTACTTGAACTTCCTCAGGGAATGCTGACTTGTTCATCCATCAGGATTACATGAATGTCTCCTACTCAACAAAATTTTTTATGTCTTTTTGCAAAGCAGAGTTAATTACTCCTCTCTTTTATTGCTAACTTTATACCCCTTATATACTTCTACTATAGGAAGTATTGCATCATCTTCTAAGAATTTGTTCAAGTCTGTTTTTGTTAGACTTGAACCTCCTAAAAACCCATAACTTAATATAGGATTAGGCACAAAGAAGACCTGCAATACATATTAAATATTGTTAAGGGATTTAGGGCCCTTATACTCCTGTTACACACATAGAATGACTTGGGAGGAATGATTCCATGCTGTCCAGATCTTTGATTTGTATAAAAGCAGTATGAGTTAAAAAACTTAAGTTGTAATGCAGGTCCTAATGCTGGTTGTAGACTACATCCTGATACTAAACCACACTATGATAGACTGCACTACTAAACCCACATTTTCTTCTTTCTTTTTTTGTTTGAGACAGAGTCTTACTTTGTCACCCTTGGTAGAATGCCATGGCATCAAGGCTTACAGCAGCCTCAAACTTGTGGGCTCAAGCAATCCTCTTGCCTCGTTCCCAAGTAGCTGGGACTACAGGTACCTGCCGCAATGCCCAGCTATTTTTAGAGATGGGGTCTCACTCAGGCTCAGGCTGGTCTCAAACTCCTGAGCTCAAGGGATATGACTACCTTGGCCTCCCAGAGTGCTGGGATGACAGGCATGAGCCACCACACCCAGACTTAAGCCAAAATTTTCACTCCCTTCACCACAAAACTTTCCAGTATCTTCCCACTTAAAGTGAGACATACTTCACCGCTCTTTGGGTTCAGTCATATGATTTTCTTTGGCCAACAGAACAAATTGAAAATGACAGTATGCAAGTCACATGCCAGTCTTCAAGAGACCTTGTTGTGTTTCAACATGTTCTCTTAAACGTCTGACATCACCAGAAGAAGAACTTGCACAGGCTGATATCAGGAGGAGGATGAGAAATACAGAGCCACTCTCAGTTGAGTCTAGGTTTATTAACTGATCCCCAGCTGACCTCTGAATCATAAGAAATACGAATAAATAGTTGTTGATTTAAGCCACCGAGTGTCAGGATAATTTATTATCCAGCAAGGTCAGCTAATACACAAAGCCATCACTATTTTAAAATGAAACCCAGGCATGGTGGTGCACAGTGGTACACCTAACAATTCAGGAGGCTGAGGCAGGAAGATCACTTGAGCCCTGGAGTTCAAGTCTAAACTGGTCAATATAGTAAAAACAAAAATAAAAATAAAAATAGAACAAAATAAATAAAATGGTAAATATAAGAGACAAGAGGGAAAACAATTATGAACAACTGGAAGATTCTTATCAAACATGTTCAAATTCTAGCAGTCTGCAAAAAGAAAAAAAAGGGAAAGAATAAAGAAAAGGAAGCTAAATGATAAGTTCCTTAAGGAGAAACTCTTACTTATAAGCTGTACAGGGGCAGATTCCTTGAATGTTTTGTATCCCCTGCAACAAATATAAGATAGGAATAAGCAAAAACTTCTGGAGAATATACTACCTATAGGCTACAGTTAACTAACTCCTAGTGTCACACATCCCATTTTGGGATACAGGATTAAATTGTTGCTGGTTGATTCTTTTTTTTTAACAGAACTTCCAGCTCTCAACATTGAACACAATTATTTTGAGTTATCCAACTTACGCAGAATACACTAGGTGAGTTAAATGACAAACAAGGATACACAAAACTTGTTTGATATTATATAGTTGATTATATGATGTCTACCAAAGCAAATATTTCAAAAAAAATCATATTTTTCCTTCGGATTGCCACAGCACAACTCAGGAGCACAACTTTTTCCTAGAAGGACCGTGAAGAACAGTTTGAGTGGTAATCCAAAGGGAAAATATGATTTCTTAGGATCTTATTCCTCACTGATTAATAGCTTAATTCTCAAATAGGAAACTTGGCAAGAATATGAATTCAAGTCATACCAAATTAAACAATGAATTTAATATAGAACTACCTTAACCCTTAGGATGTTAGTTATAAGAAACTCATACACTGGCTCACATGAGTTTTAGTTTCACCTTTAGCTGAAAATACAAATTCAAATCCTGTCACATTCTTCCTTCAAGCTGTCCACTCAATCTTGTAGACTTAAAATTCTTTCATTCTTTCTGCAGCAATGAATGACATGACCTTAAGTGTACAGCCAAATCAGAGTAATCATAGGTAGTTGTTTCATTAGCTCTTCAATGCCGTATCCCACGGACTACCAGACTCCAATTCCAGAGTAAAAAGAAAATTTTCCCGGTCTTTAATACCAATTGGAATGAAGTTCTTCTTCTCACTAGCTATGAATCCTTGGGTGTTATTTAACCTTTTTGTGACGGCTTCCTTATCTGTAAAATACAGCTAATAATAAAGCCTACCTCTTTACCTCCAAACTATCTCAGGTCATTCTGAGGATTAGCTAAAATAATTTATGTAAAGGTGCTTAACACTATACAACTGTTTGTTAATTAAAACCATACAAACAAATAAAGAAACAAAAATATCCCACCGCCTATGCTAGATAACCAATCCTACTTCCCTGAGTGTTGCCTGCAACCACTTCTGGTACCTTCTAAGCACCTTTACCTCTGCAAACAACAGAAACCAACTGAAGCTAGCTTAAAAGTAGAAAAGGAATTTTTTGAAGTCTACTGGTAGCTGAAAAAATCCTGATGGATAAACTGGTAGTACAGTGAAAGAAGACAAGAATTTACAAAAAGCCAAAATAAGATAATTATACTTGGTCATAAAGACTAAAAATGAAATAAAATAAGGTGACGTAACAGAGTGGTGGCAGGGGGGGAGTTAGTGCTACTTTAGGTAGAATGGAATAGATGACATTTGATTTGGACCTAAAAATTGACAAGGAGCTGATACACACAAGAAGAGCACTCAGGTAGTAAAATGAATACACAGGAAGAATGTGAGGTAATAGAGTGTTTGATAAGTTCAGAGAACTAAACAAGAAAATAGTAAATTAAACTGAATATCTTTTTCAAAGACCTACATCTTGAAAATTCAAATTTTACACTATTGGCATTCAAACGGTTTCAGTCACAAATATAAATCTCTGCACATCTGACCACACCAAGCCATATTTAAAAGGCAAAAGAAGGTGCAGCTTGGCTGTCAGGTAACAAATAAGTAAACGGATGAACAAATAAATTAACAAACACATAACAAAGAAGAAAAATCAATTAACAATAAAATACATTTCAATCTCACAATCTAATTTTATCCTGGGTGTTTCTTCGCTTTTACTTGAAACAAACTTTTAAATCAAGATAACATCAGGCTAGGACTAGGATTTCTGCTTTCATAATTTTTTTTCTATATGAAAAAAGCAATATCTTAGTTGGGTAACTAAGGATGAATAGTCTAGAAGGATAAAAACTATCATTCTTATTATGTGTTAAAGGCTATATTAAATGTTTTACATACATTATTTCTTTTATTCTTCATAATATTTCAATCAAGAAGCACATCACAATGATTCCCATTTTATGGATAAGGAAAATATGGCCCAGAGAGGTGATGTGTCATTAAACTATCAATTAAAGTATGTATGTCCATTGGCATACATACTTTGTGTTCTACATGGAATTTACATCTCTGTGTTCTTTTTCCTGGATTAAAAAAAGTCAAAAACAAAAACAAACGACAAACTACTAGGCATAACTTTATGCTATTCCCAACATTGACAAACAGTATAAAGACCATCTAGAAAGTTATTAACTTCCAAGCATAATATTGGCCTGAGAAAGCCACATTAACAATATTTCAAAAGCAAAAGCAAAACCAAGCTGGCATTCATTTTATTTAAATCACATTTGCAGCAGAATTAGCCAAAGGTTCAGAATTTTATGAAAATAGGGATGATGGCCCTATTGCTGGAAAAAAAATGAGATAGATTATACTATCAAGAGAAGTAAAAGACAAACTTCACTAGGTGTTTTATTTTAGCTAAAAAAATTAAGTTGTTTTATATTTAATTATATTGAAAAATTAGCAGATTCAGATTCTAGCTGGTTTGTTGTATATTTATTAATATTTAACATTTTAAAAGGTTGATGTAAAAGGTTGATATATATGTGTGTATGTATATGTGTATATATATATATCTCTCTAGCGTGTGTGTGTGTGTGTGTGTGTGTGTGTGTATATACATATACAATGTAAACTCGCAGTGGATAAAAGACTTACAGTTTCCTGCTGTAAGGAAACTGTAAGAATCCTAGAAGACAATGTTGCAAAACCTCTTACAGATATAGGCCTAGGCAAAGAATTTATCAAGAAGACACCAAAAGCAATCACAGCAACAACAAAAAGAAATAAATGGAACCTGATTAAATTAAGAAGTTTCTGCACAATTAGGGACACAATTAAAAGAGCAAACAGACAACCCATAGAATGGGAGAAAATATTTGCATGCTGTGCATCTGATAAAGGACTAATAACCAGAATCTTCGAAGAACTGAAGCAGATCAGCAAGAAATAACCAAACCAACACCATTAAAAAGTGGGCAAAGGATATGAATAGAAACTTTTTAAATGACGATATATTAATGGCCAACCAACTCATGAAAAAATGCTTAACATAGGGAGGGGGATTGATGTGCTCTCAACTAACAGGCACAATGTAAGGATATATGGCATCCTGATAAGTGAGGGATGCAACTACAACTTGGACTCTACCTAACAAATGCAAACAATGCAACCTTATCATCTGTACCCTTGTATTAATCTGAAATTAAAAAAAAATACTGTCCTTTAAAAAAATGCCGAAGCATTTCTATGAAGCTATGAATAGTTCTATGAAGCATAGAATTATTTTTTCTAGATCTGTGAAAAATGGCATTGGAATTTTAATGGGGATTGCATTGAATCTATAAATCACTTTGGGTAGTATGGCCATTTTAACAATGTTGATTCTGCCGAGGTATGAGCATAGGATAATTTTTCAATCTGTTTACATCCTCTGCAATTTCTTTCCTCAGGATTTCACAATTCTCCCTATACACAGGCCTTTCATCTCCTTTCTTAAGTATATTCCTAGGGTTGTTTTTTTTTGTTTGTTGTTGTTGCGTTTTTTTTCTGCTACTGAGAAAGGTATTATGTCTTATGATTCTCGGCTTGACTATTATTGGTATAGATGAAAGCTACTGATTTGTGCACATTTATTTTGTAGCCTGAGGTTTTACTGAATTTATTTGCCAGTTTCTTAGTTGAATCTTTGGGGTTTAACAGATATAAGACCATGTCATCAGCAAAGAGCAATAATTTGACCTCTTCTTTCCCTATCTGGATACCCTTGACTCCCCTCTCCTGCATGACTGCTTTGTCTAAGACATCCAACATTAAGTTGAACAAAAGTGGAGATAGTGGTCAACTTTATCTGGTTCTAGGTCTAAGTGGAAATGCTTTTAAGGTTTCTACATTCAATACAAAGTATAAATGCTATAAAAGCATGCTGAGTTTTGTCAACTGCTTTTTCTGTGTCTATTGATCAAGTTCTTTAGTTGACAACTACTTTTGAGATTATTGTTAAGTCAGAAAGTAGCCCTGGGACTACAAAGCTCGGAGTAACTAAACACAGTTTATGAAAACAAAGAAAAACAGGCACTTCTAACCTTAGAATTTAGTCAGAATCTATGCTTCCACAATTTTGCTCACTGTATTCATGCCATAGGGAAATACACCTCAAAATTAGGTAGCAATTTTAATCACTAACCTCCAATCCTCCCACAAAGATATAGCATATTTATTTTTTTCTAGGCAAGGAATATTTTTTTCCACATGGTGCCTCACTAGTTTGGCTAAGGATTATTTATTTTTATTATTTCCACTAGCCATCAATTGTTGTCAAACTAGATATTAAAAGGAACAAGCACTTTATTTCTCCATATACAGAATTAGGTCCAGATGAGTAGGAGATATCCAATACGGCACTCACAATGGAGTTAAAAAGTTTTGAGGTGATAGCAAGCCATCAAAGTAAATCCAAAGCCTCTTGATTCACCTTATTTTTTGAATTCCACCTTCCATCTCACCATTCACTGATTCATTTATTCACACATTCAATAGATAAAAATTTACCCTGACCCACAAGGTGCTAGGCAGTATCCTATATGCTAGAAGAATAAGAGAAAACTAAACACAAAGAGTCCTTGTCCTCATAAAATTTACATTATAGCAGAAGGAGGTAATAGAAATGAAGGATGACAACTATGTGAACCAATTAAGATAAAATGCCAACTAGTGCTTTGTGGCAGGGTGAGGGACTAGAAAGGATGATAACTTGTTTTGATATGAAGACATAGACAGATTGAAAGTAAAATGATAGAAAAAGATAAATATATACTATGCAAACTATAAGCAGAAGAGAACAAAGAAGCCATGATAACGTCAGACAAAATGCACTTTAACACAAGAAGTAAAGAGCCAGTTAATCAGGAAGACATAACAATCCTAAATATGCAAATGCCTAATAAATGAGTTTCAGTGAGCAAAAACTGATAAAACCAAAGGGAAAAATAAAGACAAACTCACAGTTATGATCAGAGATTTTAACATTACTCTTTCAATGCTGAAAGAAGAGGAAGAATACAGAAAATCTGAACACTATTAATTAAGAGGAAGATTAGAGATTTCTTAAAGCATACAGTTCTTAGACTCTAACAACCTTTCTCTAGGTCCCTTCATATGTGCACACAAATATTATTTTAATTCTCCTTAGAATCATAACCTTGGCTTTTTAACAAACGATAACTTAATGAACAGCTGCGCTTCATCCAAAAGCACATCTGAAGACATCATTAATGATGAGTAATGCCTATTTCATAAGGATCCAAGCAATGACTCTGCCTGAGTTTAGTTGCTGGAAATATTCCTCTCATCTAGTATGCTTCTGTTATTTTATTATGATATCACACAACAAAGCCTTCCTTTTTCTCTCATTTTAGGGTTTCAGAGTATATTTCATTTCATTTTATTTTATTTTATTTATTACTATCATTATTATTATTACTTGAGACAGAATCTCACTCTGTTACCCCAGACTAGAGTGCTGTGGCATAGCACACAGCAACCTTAAACTAGCTCACAGCAACCTTAAATTCCTGGGCTCAAGAGATCCTCCTGCCTCAACCTCCGAAGTACCTGGGAATACAGGTACCCTCCAAGATGTCTGGCTAATTTTTCTATTTTTAGTAGAGAAGGGGTCTTACTCTTGCCTCAGCCCTCTCACCTGCCTCAACCTTCCTTCCTAGGATTACAAACGTTAGCCACTGCTCCTAGCCATGAATTTTCATTTTAAAATAGTACAGTGGTGAGTAGTATCAGTGAAAACAGAGCTGTGTGATTGACAAAAAAATGTTTAAAACAGCTGGGAAAGAATGCTTATGAAGCATGCAAGACCTATGATTTTTCTGTCCTGTGTTCCTAACAACACTTGAAACATTATTTTACATAATGCTTAACCTTACAAGGTAACTGCCTTATTTTTTTTAACTACCTCCTATGAAACTGAGAGCTTTTAAGTTGTCAAGAACAATTTAACCATTTCTTTATCATTCAACATAGTGACTATTACATAAATAGACCCCCTAATATATTATCTTTTATTGTAAATACCCCACCTAAATTCTTTTAGAAAGTGACCAATAATTATTTTATTTGGCTCCTTAAAATCAACAAAACTAAAATCCTCAGCAAAATGTAACTTTATTACAAACAGAAAAAAAATCTTTGCCATTTATATAGTAGAGTTTATTTCAGTGAGATGTAAACACACTTGATCAGATAGTCATGTGTCTTTTTCCAGAAGCTGAAAACACAAAAACATTAAGTCCAACAATAAGAAAAGAAAAAGCTATTAAAAATAAATTGCCACTAAATTTTAGCCCACATCACTCAACATCATATTAAGGAGTTACCACTACAATCAATTCGGTATATTATAAGGCAAAGTTAACTCTGTACAAGAAAAATATTATAATTTATCACTTCAATTTGAAAAATGTGGAGTAGAAGCAAGTAAACCACAAAAACAAAAACAAGAATATCTCATTCCATACAGTAACAGCACAGTAGATGCTTTATACAGTGCTTTATAGCTAAAATATATATATAAAGGGGAATGATTTATTTGTATTAACTTTGTGCAGCTAACATGAATATAAACCAAAAATAATGCAAATAAATCATTAAAATATCTTTTGTAAGTACTACTTGAATTCCACAGTGTTGTGTGTGTGTGAGAGAGAGAGATGAAGAACAACTTTAATAATCAATTACATTCTAAGAAAAGTCACAGGGTTAGACATTGTCTCCTAGTAAATACATCAGAGCTTCCATTCTTCCTTCAGCTAAGTCAAGTTCAATGCCACTTTTGGCCTTTCTGTTGTTATTTCTAGCACTCCATTGCCCAAAAGTTTAAATTAATTTTTATTAAATGATATCTGCACATGGTCAAAAATGTCAAATAACACTAATAGGCTCTTAATAAAAAAAATACAAAAAGTTTTACAAACTTAGATTAAATACCACGAGAAACCACTTTTGCCCTATATTTAGTAAGGCTCAAAAGGCTTGAAAAAACATTACCATGGTAAGGATGTTTATCAGGAATGTAAAGAACATAAGCATATAATACAAAAATTAACATAAGGCAGTAGGAATTTCCCTGATGAACATAAGCAATAAAAATTTTAAAACATATTAAACTTAGCTAGTAATCAAGGAATATAAATTTAAACTGATAACATTTTTTGCCCTAATCAGACTGGAAAAAATTTTAAAGAGTGAAAATATCAAACCTTTTCTTGTTTTTAGAGACAATATCTCACTTTGTCACCCTTGTTAGAGTGCAATGGTGTCATAGCTCACACCAACCTTAAACTCTTAGGCTCAAGCAATCCTCTTGCTTTACTTCCTGAGTAGCTGGGACTACAGGTATCCCCCATAAGATCCAGCTATTTTTAGAGATGAGGTCTCACTCATGCTCAGGCTGGTCTCAAACTTCTGAGCTCAAGCAATCCACCCAATTTAGCCTTCCAGAGTACTAGGATTACAGGTGTGAGCCCCTGCACCTGGCCTACAATACTCAACATTTTAGAGCAAATTTTACTAATACAATATTTGTTCTACTGCTGGTAAGAGTATTAATTCATAGCCATTTTGTGAAAATAATAACCCAGTAAAACTGAAAATGTATGTCCCCCAAGACTCAGGAATTTCACTTGTAGCGATATTCATTCACAGATTTATGTAACATATACAGGAATATTCATTACTATACTATTTATAAGTTTTAATATTTGGAAATGACTTCAAAGTCTACCAGTAAGAGACTGGATAAATAATTCATCATGCTGCTTGCAAATACGAACCTTGGTTGACAAGGAAATCTATCTAGTAAACATTTCCCTACACTAATATAAAACTTGTCTTATGATTAGTTCATTGTGCCTAAATTGTTTGTATAAACAATGTGGATTCCTCTGAGCACCTACCTTCCTTCTGGGAGCCTATTTTTGGTACATGTTAGGTAGAGAAAGCCTAGTGACCAACCTCCAATATAAACCAGGGTACTCAGTATCCAATTAGCCTCCTTGTGGACATTAAGTGCATGCTGCCTTTTGCTGGGAAAATTATATGTCTAGTCAGACTCCACTGGACGATGACTCCTGGAAGTCTCCTGGCTTCTTCTGTACTTTGCCACACATATCACTTCCCTTTGCTCATTTTCTCTTACACTATAATAAATACTAGCTGTAGGTGCAACTACATGCCAAGTCCTGTGAGGCCTTCTAATGACTCACCCAACCTGCAGGTGGTACTGGGAGAAGTAAAGGTAAGTAAAGTTCTTGGGAAGGTCGAAAGTCAGAGGATTCAGAGCACAGATAAAAGAGATTATCTTAAGCAGGAAGAAAGACCATGTCTCCTCCTGTAACAAGTAGATATTATATTTCATAGTGGGAAGTAAGGGAGTTCAGAGTGATGGCTCTTATTTTCTTTGTGTGTTTGAAATTATGTAAGGTCACCTGCTACGAGTGAAGATGGGCACTGAGGTTTGCAGACAACAGAAAAGTTTTGAAATAATCTCTGTAGAGAAAGGAAAAATGAGTTAACCAAAGAAGCCTAGTAGTGAGCAGTGCTGATAGTCTAGCTGAAATTGGTGACCATGAATTTACTGTGGCTGTAATCTATACAGTTGTGTTTTTTCCTTCAGCAATACTCTAATGCTCAGAGACAGGTTACTGAGAAAGTAGACACATGAGTTAATTGTGGTCTGCATTTTGTCAAACAGGTACCAACAAAGAAAAAATAGCAAGACAGATTATTGGCAAATTACTGAAATGATGGATAATAAAAATCTAAACTGGATAGAGAAGGAATTGAAGACCAAAAAAAAGTTGATGAATATGGAGAAGCAGGGACCAATACGCTAAGGGCCAACAAGATCAAAGAATACTTACAGCAAGGCTAACTGAGAAAACTGCTGGAAGGCTAGGTCCTTGAGTCAAAAATACAGTGACTGGATACAGTTGTAAGGGAAGTACAGCAGGTTAGAATGCTGCTAATACAGAATGTTTTGATAAAATCACTAAGAATTGTTCTGGACTTTTGCAGATTTTTAAAACACATGACTGTTCTATTTTACAAATGTCTTAAAGAATTACTTGAAATTTCACAGCTACATTATGAGAAATTATTTTTAATTATGCATAATTTTTTGCTGATTAGATTATTTGCCATAGTTTCTTATACCTCTGCATTTCCTTTTCTTAGGTTCACTTTTTCTACTTTGAGAAATTTTTTCAGAAGGATGTGTAGGTGATAAACTTTCTATATCTTTACAGCTACTAATTTTCTTATTTTAACTTGACATATAAATAATAATTCAGTTTGATATAGAATAGGTACAAAGGAATATTTTTCCACTTATTTTGGGATTTATTCCAGAAGGCCAAACTTTTCAGAAACATGATTTACTGATAACCAGAAAATTACCACAATTAAACTGTGGCCCATGAATGACAAAACAGTAAGAGAGTAGAAACTGCATAACTGCCGGGTGACAAAATATTTACAGAAATTTATCTAAAGAATAGACCCAAATGCAAAGGGGAATTTGTGCTATGTGTCATAATTAGCATTTCATATCAATGGGGAAATAATAGGTTATTCAACAAATAGTTTTAGACTAGCTACACAAAAACAAAAATACAGTTGGATATCTAGGAGTGAGGAATCACTCTTTACAACAAAATAAATTCAGAATTGATTAAAGATATAAATGTTCAAACAATGACAAAGAAGCCATAAAGTAATTAGTAGAAGAAATAAATAACAAGCTAACAACTGTTTCTTTAGTTCAAGCACGGGAAATCCCTAAGTATGACATAAAACAGAGGCCATTAAAAAAAAGTTTGATAAATTTGACATCACAAAATTTTAAAAACACAGGACGATTTTTTTAAAACTCTCCTTAAGTAAAAGGATAAATAATAAATTGAGAAAAAATTGTAATACATGGCAGACAAATGGGTAACTTTTAAATACTAAATCTTCAACAAGTCAGTAAAATAACACTGAATATGAAAATAAGAATGGGCAATGGCTATGTACAGATAGTTCACAGAAAAGACATACATGACTTTTATATATGTGTACATACAAAAAAACAATCAACAATCATAAGTGAAATGAAAATTAAAGCTACAATGAAATATTAGTTTTCATCTATCAGATTAGCAAAGATTAGAGTTCAATAGCATTAGTTGGTGCAAGTACAGTAGAACTAGGCATTCATATTCATTGGTCAGAGTGAAAATTGATAGAAATTTTATAGAGAGGAGTTGGGAGATATTGATCAAAAGAAATCCTATGATTTTTGAACTATTAATAGAAATTTTACTTCAGTACTTTGTTCTTCACACAGTCACAAATAAGTGTAAAGATAAATGCATACAAGGATATTTACTGTAGTACTGTTCATAAGCGCACAAGATAGTAACAAGCATAAATACACGCATAGATCAACAGGGAACTGGCTGTGTATTTATGGTATGTTCTTTGTACATGTGTTATGTGTGCTTCTGTGCATATACTTCAATAAGCACAGAAAGTTATACAAGAGATGTGTATCTCTAAGGAGGGAAGCTAGGGGACTGGGAAACAAGGAAACAAAAGTAGGGAGAATACTTTCTTTTTCTAATGTATCTTTTCAAGTATTTGGACCATTTTTCTAGATGCACATATGTTAACTATTCAATATATTGAAACAAGTGATTTTTAAAGCATTTGTCTGAGAGACTAGCCAAAGAGAAGAAGAGGGAATCAGCATTTATTAAATGTTCACTGTGTACCTTACATTGTATTAGGTTGAATAATTTACCCAAATTCAATTCAATAACTAGTTGCACATTATTGGAATTCAACTCAGATGCTAATTGCTATAAACATAGTTAGAGACATTTTTTTTGTTTGTTTTTTTTGGTTTTTTGGGGGGTTTTTTTGCAGCTTTGGCCGGGGCTGGGTTTGAACCCTCACCTCCAGCATATGAGGCTGGCACCCTACTCCTTTGAGCCACAGTGTTTTTAAAAAATAAAATTTTAAATAAAGCTTACGAGGCAAATGGTAAAATGACAGCACAGTCAAACTTCAAATTAAATACAAAGTGGTATAAGAACAGTTTCAGAGGCCTTTACTCTAACATCTAGCTAGGAAGGATATTGACTCACACGTAGACACACCACTGGAGAAGAAGGCTATTTGGCGCCTAAAAGAAAAACAATGTGGTAAGATCATCTTATTACCTTCCTCCAACTCAACTTTCTACCTATTAAAAAGAATGACATATCTGCTCATTCTAGGAAAAAAAGGCCAAAATTCAAGAAGTGTTTCCTTACGAACTAGATGTGACTCCAAGACCATTAACATTTAGTGAAAATGTTCTAAGAAAATACACTGTAAGGAGGTTACCTGAGGTCTTCTTCCCCAACCACCACCACCACAGTGGATCCTCTTACCTCATCGCTTCCCTCAAACTGCTGAAGAGCTGAAAAGAGCTATTAACGCGATGCACACCAGCTATCAGCTCAAGTTCTATTTCCACTTAAGGGGGAGGTAAATCAAGGAGAATCCACCTACATTATTCTTGAGCAAATAGCAAATCTAGAAAAATTCCCCATTCAAAAGATGAACTATATGGAAAAGATTCCATCTATAGTACCTACGCATAGATGCTGGGTGTTAGAAGGAGGAAGGACTAGATGCAAAAAATCATTATGGAAAAAGAATTATTCCAAGAAATAAGAAAGGAAAAAAACTCACTTTGGATAAACCTTCTCTACAACACACACACACACACACACACACACATATATATATATATATACATTTGTTTATATGTATTTGCAAAAAGAAAAACCAGAGGAATAAACTGAAAACTAATGAAAACGGTTACCTATGGGAGAAGGCAGGACAAGACTGAGAGTCAGGGAAGAAGGTAAGACTTCTCAGAATACACCGTGTTATATAGTTTTAATTTAGAAATCATGCAACTATTTTAAATGTTAAAAAAAATAATAAATAATCTCGAAATCTTTAAAACAAAATGAAACAAATTATATGTTGAATTAGTGATATAACCAGAAGGCAAAAAAAGTGTTTTAAGTGGCTTTAGAATCATATTTTGTTTATATTTCCTTAAGGGAACATATTTTTAGGCAAAGAATTCCTAAATATCATTCAGTGTTCTTATTAATAATGACACTATATTTTTATGTACATACATAAGAAAATAATACCTTAATGTTATAAACATGTTCGAAATAAAAATCAAGTCAAAAATCCTGTAATATTAAATTTGAAATAGAACTATCAGCACGAACTCGTGCTTTTTTATTTTAACAAAATGCCTATTTCCTAACTTTGGCCATGAAAAAGGAATAGAAATGCAGCTAAGCCAGTAACAATGCATGCTCTTTGGAGAAAGGGTTGATTCTAAGTCTTGGAGGGCAGATTTACAAGAAAACCCAGGCATCTTATGCCAGAAGAAAAAAAACTGGCAATTATTAATAAAGTTATGTGAAAAAGGCACAGAAGCCAGCCTGAAGAAGCTCCCAATATCACTCTACCAGCTATTTCAGTCTCTTCAGGGCTGAGACTGAAATACAGGGAGCGTGGTTCCAGAATTCATATTCTTAACCACTATTCTAGACTACCTCTCAAACAAGAGAAATTAAAGGAGGAAAGGAGATGCAAACTAAAGATTAGAACAGAGGAAAAGTATCCTCAGCTGATCCTTTTTTTTCTCCTTTAAACACTCTCTTTATTTGGCTTTCAAGGTTTCCTCCTGCCTGATGTTTCTCTTCTTCCCAACTTACTGATATATAAAGAATTCAAAGCCTGGCATTCTTGTCTCCTCTGTCCTCGCTACACTAATTCCCTGGGAGATCTATTCAGCCTCACAGTGTAAAACAACATGTATACTTGGACAACTCCAAAAGTTCTATTTTTAGCCACTCTCTTGAAGGCCACCTTGACAACTTCACTTGGATATCTGTTGCTATCTCAACCTCAACAAATCCTAACTTTATCTCCACCCACAAGCCCTGGGAAACCTGTTCCACCACAGCCTTCACTAACTCATTCCTGGCACACCATCCTTCCAGGTGCTCACACCAAACTCTGAGGTCATCTTCAACTCGGACCCTTCCTACCCTTCCTCCCTTTCTCTCATCCCACATTCAATCTTTCAGGAAATCCTATTGGTTTTACCTTAAAAATATATCCAGCATCCAGCCACTCTCACCATCCCTACTGCTACTCCCCTACGGTTAGCTGCATGGATTATTTCATTAGCCTCCTAAGAGGGTGCCCTGTTTCTAACCTTGCTCCTTACCATTTTTCTGATTCTAATTTACTCTTAACACAGCAGAGGGAGTATTTCTTTTAAAACATGTATCATATCTTGACACTCTTCATTAAAAATCCTGCAATAGATCCCCATTTTACTTGAAGTAAAATGAAAGCCCTTTTAATGGCCAATAAGAGGCAGGCCAAACAAAATTTGCTGCCCCACTATTCCTTAAATCTCTTCACAGTGAGGTTTACTCTGACCTAATTGATATCACACTCCTCCTATGCTCTACTTCCTTATTTATTGTTTATGGTATCTTCCCCCTTCCCATACCCTCGTTAAGGACAGAAATATTTACTTCATTTATTTGTATTCTAAGTGCCTAGGAAAGTATAAACATCAAAATGCACTAAGAAGGTTCAAATAAAATAATTTAACAAAATTAAGCATATCTGTCATATTATTGAGCATAAGTGTCTTACGCACTAATATTATTAGAAAAAGACTTTTCTGTGGTGAGAAGGGTGTACCGAAATTCAACTATATCCTGCCTATAAGATACACATCTAAAACAAATGGAGTAAAAAAAGGTTAAAAGTAAGAGAATTACGAAAATATGCCAGGCAAATACAAATGGATAGAAAGTGGAGCTCATGTAGTAATTTAAAACTAGACAGACTTATAATGAAATAGCTATGCCACTTAGCTATGTGACATTTGGGAAGTTACCTCATTGAGCCTCAGTTTACTCATCTATAAAATGCTGATATTGGCTATACATCAAAGGTTTTTTTGTAAGAAATACACAAAAGAAAGCATTTACCACAGGGCTTAGGATATGCTCAAGACCGACACCTATTACCAATAAATCGCACCTTGGATAAACCTCCCACTGCACAAAGCTCAATACTGACTTCTATTTGTGGTAATTGCTATCCTTGTCATATACCAACAAAGGAATAAATACTTCTCATTATTTCTAATGTCAGAAAAAATAGTCCCAATCGGAATTGTTTTAAAAATAAGGTGAAACTCCAGAGTAGCAATTCTAGCATTCAGATACCCACTAGGTATCTGAAGATGCCTGAAGAAGCCTTTCATTTTAAAAGGCTTGCCATGTAACTGATAGCTATCCTAACTTATGTTTTTCCTTTCCTCTTTGGTAAAACACAAATACTTATTATGTTCTAATTGAGGTTTTTGAGTATTTACTCTATGAGTCAGAAACTCCACTTCCATGAATTCAACCTACAAATAAACTCCCACATGTGTGAATGTAAAATGACATGTGTACGAGTTAGACTTTTTATTCAGTCCAACAAAATATTTGTAGTTACAGAAGATCAGAAACAACCTAAATAGCCATCAGAGGAAACATGGTTAAATATATCCACACAGTAGAGTACTAAGCAATTTTTTAAAAGTAAGATCTTTTTATAATGATATGGAATAATCTCTAAGATGTACTCTTTAAAAAATCAAGGGAAGAAAAAGTATCATATGCTGCTATTTGTGTAAAGAGGGAACCTAGATTTGCTTATACATGCATAAAATATCTCTGGAAACAAACTCAAGAAATGAGGGACAAGGGAAGAAAATTTTTACAGGTATATCCTTTTGAACTTTTAAAATTTCCACCTACTTGAATGTACTACATGTCATCAAAAATATTTAAACAAAATAAGACTATTAAGTAGTTTCTACCTACTAGTAAACACTTTCCAGGCAATTTAGTAGATTATGTCCAAATTTATTCACCAAGTGCTACCTGAATATCCATTATATGTTGACATTTTTATTTTCAATTTTATGATTTACTTGAGAAATATTGCCATCATTGAGGAACCATATGCCCATTCAAATCACATTTACTGAATCTGACAAGTACAGTGTATTTACATCCACTTCACATCAGCTCTTTTTCTAAAATAAAACAAATAAGGGCTGGGCTCCATAGCTCACACCTGTAATCCCAGCACTCTGTGATACCAATGCAAGAGGATCGCTTGAGGTCAGGAAATCGAGATCAGCCTGAGCAAGAGGAAGACTGACACAGTCTCTATAAGAAAAAAATAGAAAAAATTAACTGGGCAAAGGGGCATGTGCCTGTAGTCCCAGCTACCTGAGAGGCTTAGGCAGGAGGACTGCTTGAGCCAGGAGTTTGAGACTGCAGTGAACAATGATGACATCACTGCAGTCTACCGGGTCAATAGAGGGAGACTCTCTCAAAAATAAACAAACAATTGGGCGGCGCCTGTGGCTCAGTCAGTAAGGCGCCAGCCCCATATGCCGAGGGTGGTGGGTTCAAACCCAGCCCCAGCCAAACTGCAACCAAAAAACAGCCGGGCGTTGTGGTGGGCGCCTGTAGTCCCAGCTGCTTGGGAGGCTGAGGCAAGAGAATCGCTTAAGCCCAGGAGTTGGAGTTTGCTGTGAGCTGTGTGAGGCCACGGCACTCTACTGAGGGCCATGAAGTGAGACTCTGCCTCTACAAAAAAAAAATAAATAAATAAATAAACAAACAAACAAGCCCTAGCAATAGTTTCCTCTTGGTAAACACCTTGACCGATAATTATTTCAAGCACAAGTGTCTTTTGGTGTGCAGATGGAGAGCTAAACTAGAAAATTCTAGCAATTAGAGTGGGGTAAAATAGTATGACTCAGTATTATCCATTAATAGATGATTAAAAATTAAATAGCATAGATTTATGTCTAAATGGTGGTTTTCTCATCTGGCTGCTCTATTTTGTCCTACTATAAAGCACAGTATATTGGCAACTATTTGTAATCCCCCCAAACAGGAATAATGTTATGATCACTCCAATAATAATAATACACATAACAGCCATCATTTATTCAATACTGACAATGGCTTCTGTGTTGACAGCTTTTTTAGACATGATTTTATTTCATCCTCATTATAGGCCTGAGAAACTGATAACATTGCCCAATTCAAAAATGAAACATCTCAAGGAAAATTTTAAGTGATACAATAATCAGGAAATGTAAAATCCGCATAGATGGAAACAAATAAAGCCCTCTAAGCAACACCAATAAGCTAAGCAAGTTGAAACTTGCACGGGTGAATCAGAAAGAACGCTGTCGACCCTGTTCCTTGGAAGTGAAATAATGGATCATAACACAGTCTGTCTTAAAACTTTTGTAGTGACCCATGTTCTCTTTTATAAGGACTATCCCTTATTTTAAGACCATGGCCTTTACCAGTTGGGTATTAAGCTATCCTTTTAAGTAATTATATTGACAGCTCATGTTGAGTTTTCTCCCACCTATTAAACAAACAAAAAGTTGGCAATGTCATCCAATTACCAATAGGTTCTTATATTTTATTTTTTACAAATCTAATCAGTCCATGAAATTCTGAATTCTAGAACATCTTGAAGTAAACAGAACACAATTAACAGCTCCCTGGCCAAACTCTAAATAAATGCAAAATAGTTGATCTGTTATTCATTAATATACCATTTCTTTATTCACCTAAGCCCAATTTTCATTAACTATTGCCTATACTATTGTAGCAGATCTTAATTATAACTCAAGCTATATATAATAACATTTATCTGACCAGTTGTTTGAAAATGGCATGAACCTTTCCAGGAAGTGCTTAAATCTTATCATGCATTGCTAGAAATACTATTACCAAATTGTGCTCTTAACTAATTTTGTGACTTTTTAACTTTTCAAGTAAGTCTTGTCATAGTAAAGCTGAGATCATTTACAGCATTTATTTGACGTGCCTAACATTTGCTCCCAATATCTTATACCGGAATGTTCAAAACTTTCTTTAATCTCAAAGCCCCTAATGCACTGACCCTTCCCTGCCATGCCCTCAACTACCTCCTTACTCACATTATACACCAGAACCTTTCCCAGATATCCCTAACTCCCCAACCCATGCTATCTTCCATATTTGCCTGGCAAACCCAACCACCTCCCACTCCACAACTGCATGTGAAAGCTCAAGATAGTTAAACATATATACACATCAGCTACCTAATTTCACTCACGTTTTTTCTCCACAAATCCTAAAAGAAAACTCCACATTACCTGACACTCTTCTGTACTTTGAGTACAGTAATCCCCACTTATCCATGGTTTCACTTCCCAAGGTTTTAATTACTTGAAGTCAACTGTGGCCCAAAAATATAAAATGGATAATTCCAGAAATAAACAATTTATAGGTTTTAAATTGTGTTCCATTCTGAATAGCATGATGAAATACCCCTCATCTACTCCATCCCACCCAAAACATGAATCATCTCTTTGTGAAGCATATCCCTCTGCACAGGCTCACCACCTGCTAGTCACTCAGTAGCCATCTTGGTCATCAGAACAACTGTCTTGATATGGCAGTACTTTTGTTTATAAGTAACTTTTATTTTACTTCATAATAGCCCCGAAGTGCAAGAATAGTGATGGTGGCAATTTGGGTATGCCAAAGAGAAGCTGTAAAGTGCTTCACTGGTAAAAAGGTGAAAATTCTCAACAACAGGGAAAGAAAAAACATTATATGATGAGGTCGCTAGGATCTATGGTAAAATTGTGAAGGGCAAAAAATTTGTGCCAGGTGTATATAGGGTTCAGCACGATCTATAGTTTCATTTTTTTTTTTTTTTTGCAGTTTTTGACCAGGGCCGGGATTGAACCCACCACCTCCGGTATATGGGGCCAGCACCCTACTCCCTGAGCCACAGGTGCCACCCAATCTGTTGTTTCAGACATCTATCTCCATAGATAAGAAAGGCAACTACTGTATTCTCACATTATCCTTCTATAAAACTATTTGATGCTTTCTTCTTTTTCTTACATCCTCGATTGCCAACTGGTATCTCTGCTTTACAGTTCATTAGTAATATAGAACTAATTAAAAAGCCACTTAGTAACCAACCCATACCAAAATTACAGCCTTCCCACTACCTTTATATGCCTCCTACCCAAAATGTTCCTGCCAAAACCACCTCCTAAGCTATGGATCTCATTCAGTCCTTCTTTTTCAAGGAGTTTTGCTCCTGCACCACCTTCACTCACCTGCAATTTCAATTACTCTTTCTCAAATGGACTTCGTCCAATAGCACACAAACATACTCTTGTATTTCATGTTAAAAGAGAAAATTTCCCCATAACCATGACACCTTCCAACTATAAGTCTATTTCCCTGCTTTCCTATATATATAAAATGTTCTTAAAAGAAATTTTAAGAACATGAAAGTTACTATGTACTGTCTTCATTAGTTAGTCTTTGTTTCAACTCATTCCAATCAAGTTTGTCGCCACCTTTACAGTGGGACTAGCCTCATCAAGGTCACTGGTTACCTCTTTGTCAACAAATTCATCAGCTACATTTGATACAGATGACCTCTCTCTCTTTATTACCTTGGCTTTTGCAAAACCACTCTCCAGATTAGCACCAAATGTTTACATGTACGAGGGCCCAGGCCTAAATAACCAATTTTTAGTGTTTCTGATTTCTTTAATTTTTTCTTTGTTTTGCTCCTTCATTAATGGTTGCTCTAATTTTCATTATTTCCTTCCTCTACTTATGTTCAACCTATTTTTTTACATCAGAAAACTGACTTGAACCTATTTAGTTAGTTCTCTTTGTAATTCTAGCTGATTTTCAGTTCCTTATTTTCTAATATGTGCATTAAGGGTAATACGTTTTCATTTTATTTGCACTTCAGCTGAAATGTTCAAAGAGAAGAGTATTTTCTGTTTTGAAAATACACAACTCTATATATGTCATTAAATAATATTTTGCTTGGTCAAATTTTATTCATTCTTATCAATTATATTTGCTTCATTCTTAAAGAGTCTTCAAAATCTTTAAAGAATAAAACCATAGATCTGTTAATCTCTTTTATAAATATATTAATTTCTTTGTTTTATACATTTTGGAGCCATATTGTTACATGTATACAGATCTGGTAACATATTTCCTTATGAATAATCTTTGATTATTTAGGGTAATGAGGTAGATTAGTTGAAATTCTCATATATTGCTGGTGGGAGTATACAATGGTACAGCCACTTTGGAAAATATGAGGGGTCTTTTAAAAAGTTCTTGGAAAATATGTATTATGAAAAAACTATGTGTAGATTTAAAACTTTTTCTGTACCAAAATAAACTCTTATCAACTTGTTATAACATCTCTGAACAGGATCTAGTTTGAGGGACTAAGAGGGATAAGGTATCAGTTTGAAAAGAGCCCCTATCAAAGCAACATGAATTCTGCTAAAATTGAAGAACAAACATTAAATTTATGACACTTGGATGGAAGACTGGTGAAATCATTGATGCTTTATGAAAATTTTATTAGGACAATGCCCTGAAGAAATCAGTAGTTTACAAATGGGTAATTTGTTTTAAGAAGGGCAAAGATGGTGCTGAAGAAGCCTGCAGCAGCAGACTAGCCTCCTCAACTTTTGAGAAAAAAAATTAACCTTGTTCATGCCCTAATGAAAGAGGACTGACGATTAACAGCATAAACAACGGCCAACACTATAGCCATCTCAACTGATTCAGCTTCAACAATTCTGAATGAAAAATAAAAGTTGAGTACATTTTCTACTGCATGGGTGCCCAAATGATCATGCCCAGATTAGCTATAGGCAAGAGGAGAGCTTTTAGCAGAAAGTTTGAATAAGTGGGATCAAGACCCAGAAGTATTTCTTTGAAGAACTGTAATAGGACATAAAACATGGCCTTACTAGTATGATCCTGAAGAAAAAGCACAAAGTGATGACTACCAAGTAGTAGTGCCGCCAAAGCAAAAACAGATCAAAGAGCGAAGCTTGTGACAACAGTTTTATGAGATGCTCAAGGCACTGAGCTTGTTGACTTTTTTTTTTTAATTTCAAAAGATTAAAGGGGTACAAGTATTTCTGTTACATAGATGAACTGCATAATACTAACTGCATAATACTTCAGGGCTTTTAGTGTACCCATCACCAAAATAATGCACATTGTACACAACAGGCAAATTTGAATCCCTCATCCTTCTTCTATGCTCCCCCCCATGCTACTTTCCAATGTCCAGAACACCACTTTATGACCATGTGTACCCATAATTTAGCTCCAATTTATTAGTGAAAACATGTAGTGTATGTTTTGCCATTCTTGAGATACTTCACTTAGGATAATGGTCTCTAGTTCCAAACAAGTTGCTACAAAAGACAGTATGTCATTTCTCTTTATGGTTAAGTACTACTCCATATACTACATTTTCTGTATTCACTCATCCATTGATGAACACATAGGTATATTTCATATCTTTGCTGTTGTAAATTGTGCTGAAATAAACATTCAGGTACAGGTGTTGTGTAAAAACAACTTCATTTCCTTTGGGTAGATGCCAAGTAGGGGGTGGCTAGATTGAAGGTCTACTTTTAGTTCACGAAGAAATCTCCATACCACTTTCCATAGAGTTTGTACTAACTTACAGTCCTATCAGCAATGTATAAACATAGCTTTTTCACCACTTCCATGCCAGTATCTGTTGGTTTTTTATTTTTTTTAGTAAAAGCTATTCTTATAGGGTTAGGTGGTATCTCATTATGCTTTTAATTTGTACTTTCATGTTATTTTTTTCATGCTTTTTGGCCATTTGTCTATCCTCTTTGGAAAAAAATCTGTTTGTGTCTTTTGCCCACTTCTCGATGTGATTTTTTTTCTTGCTGATTTGCTTGAGTTCATTGTAGATTATAGATATTAGCCCTCTGTCAGATGTACAGTCTACAAATATTTTCTCCCATTCTGTATGTTTACTGTTATTTCCTTTGCCATGCAGGAACTCTTTTATTTAAGTTGCATTCATTTATTTTTGTTCTTGCTGTATTTGCCTTTGGGGTCTTAATCACAAATTCTATGTCTAAGCTGGTGTGTACCAGAGCTTTTCTTATTTTCTACTAGAATTCTTATGGCTTCCTGTCTTTCATTTAAGCTTATAATTCCTCTTTAGTTAGTTTTTGGATATGGTGAGAGGTAGAGATCCAGTTTCATTATTCTACATGTTACTATCCAATTTTCCCAACACCATTTATTGAATAGGGCATCCTTTAGCCAGTGTAAGTTTTTAATCTGCCTTATTGAACATTAGTTGGCTACAGGATATGGTTTTATTTCAGGGTTCTCTACTCAGTTCCAACGGTCTGTCTACTTTTATACCACTATCATGCTGTTTTGATTACTATGGCCTGGTACAGTGGTTCTCAACTTCCTAATGCCACGGCCCTTTAATACAGTTCCTATGGGTCATGACCCACAGGTTGAGAACCGCTGGCCTGGTAGAATAATTTGAAGTCAGGTAATGTGATACCTGCAGATTTTTTCTTGTTGCTTAGAATTGCTTTAGCTCTTTTCTGATTTCATATGAAATTTAGGACTGTTTTTTCTAGATCTATGAAAAAGTTATTGGTATTTTGGTGGGAATTACACTGAATATTTAAGTATTAACTATGTTGATTCTTCTAATCCATGAGCATGAGATATTTTTTCCATTGTTTGTTTCATCTCTGATTTCTTTCATCAGTGTTTTGTAGTTCTTCTTATAGAGATCTTCTACCTTCTTGGCTAAGTGTGTTCCTAAGTATTTTATTTTCTTTGCAGCTATTGTAAACAGGGTTGAGTTCCTGATTTGATTCTCCTCTTGACTGTTAGTGTACAAAAATGCTACTAGCTTGTATACATTAATTTTGTAACTTGAGACTTTATTGATCAATTGTAGAAATCTTTCAAAGTAGTCTTTAGGGTTTTCTAGATAGAAGATCATATCATCAGAAAATAGGGATAATTTGAATTCCTCTTTGTGTTTAATTCCCATTATGTGGGGAATTACATGTATTGATTTCAATATGATGAACCATCTTTGTACCCCTGTAATGAAACCCGCTTGATTATCTTTTTGATGAGATATGGATTTGGTCTGTTAGTATTGTATTTAGGATTTCTGTATCTATGTTCATAAGAACTATTGGTCTATTATTTTTTCTTGTGTATTTCCTTGCTTTGTTATCAGAGTGATATTGAGTTTATGAATGAGTTAGGGAAGATTCCTTCCCTCTTTCTCAATGTTTCAGTAGAATAGGTATCAATTATACATTGCAGGTCTGGTAGAATTGGCTGTGTGAATCTATCCGATCCTGGGATTTATTGCTGTTGTTATTGGGAGATTTTTAAATTAATGTTTCAATCCTGCTACCTGTGACTGGTCTCTTCAAGGCTTCTATTTCCTCTTGATTCAAGTGTGGGTGTTTGTGTGATTCCAAAAATATAATCCATCTTCTCCAGGTTTTCTAGTTTGTATGCATGAAGGTTTTCACAATAGTCTCAGATGACATTTTGTGCTTCTGTGTTACCAGTTGTAATGTCTCCTTTTTCATTTCTGACTGGGTTTATTGGAATCCATTCTCTTCTATTTCTGGTTAATTTAGTGAGTGGCCTATCAATTTAGTTTATCTTTTCAAAGAACCAACTTCTCATTCCCTTGATCCTTTGTATTGCTATTTCCATTCAATTTCAGTTCTACTTTCATTTTTGTTATTTCTTTTCTTCTCCTGGCTTTGGGTTTGGCTTGTTCTTCTTTTCTTTTCTTTTTTTATTAAATCATAGCTGTGTACATTAATGCAGTCATGGGGTAAAATGTGTTGGTTTTATATACAATTTGGAATATTTTCATCACACTGGTTAACATAGCCTTCATGGCATTTTCTTAGTTATTGTATTAAGACATTTATATTCTACATTTAGTAAGTTTCACATGTACCTTGTAAGATGCACTGTAGGTGTAGTCCCACACCTTGCTCTACCCATCCTCCCCCCTCATCTCTCCTCCCTTTCCCCTTTCCCCATATTCGGGGGCTATAATTAGGTTATAGCTTTCATATGAAAGCTATAAATTAGTTTCATAGTAGGGCTGAGTACATTGGATACGTTTTCTTCCATTCTTGAGATACTTTGCTAAGAAGAATATGTTGCCTACTCCATCCATGTAAACATGAAAAAGGTAAAGTCTCCATCTTTCTTTAAGGCTTTAATATTCCATGGTGTACATATACCACACTTATTTGACCCATTTGTGGGGCAATAGGCAGTTGGGCTTCTTCCATGACTTAACAATTCTGAATTGAGCTGCAATAAACATTCTGGTACAAATATCTTTGTTATAGTGTGATTTTTGGTCTTCTGGATATACACCTACTAGAGGAATTGTAGGATTGAATGGCAGGTCTATTTTTAGATCTCTAAGTATTCTCCAAACATCTTCCCAAAAGGAACGTATTAGTTTGCACTCCCACAAGCAGTGCAGAAGTGTTCCCTTTTCTCCACATCCATGCCAACATCTCTGGTTTGGGGATTTTGTGATATGGGCTAATCTTACTGGAGTTAGATGATACCTCAAAGTAGTTTTGATTTGCATTTCTCTGATGATTAAAGATGATAAGCATTTTTTAATATGTCTGTAGGCTGTGCACCTGTCTTCTTTAGAGAAGTTTCTCTTCAAGTCACTTGCCCACCCTAAGATGGAATCACTTGTTCTTTTCTTGCTAATATGTTTGAGTTCTCTGTGGATTCTGGTTATTATACCTTTGTCGGAAACCAAACCTGCAAATATCATCTCCCATTCTGAGGGCTATCTGCTTGCTTTACTTACTGTGTTCTTGGCTGTGCAGAAGCTTTTTAGTTTGATCAGGTTGCAGTAGTGTATTTTGCTGTTGTTATTGGGAGATTTTTATCTCAATTGCCTGGGGGGTCCTCCTCATAAAGTATTAGCCCATGCCAATTTCTTCAAGAGTTTCCCCTGCACTTTCCTCTAGAATTTTTATAGTTTCATATCTTAAGTTTAAATCTTTAATCCATTGAGAGTCTATCTTAGTTAATGGTGAAAGGTGTGGGTCCAGTTTCAGTCTTCTATGAGGCGCCAGCCAGTTCGCCCAGCACCATTTGTTAAATAGGGAATCTTTTCCCCACTGTTTTTAATTGGCTTGTCAAAGACCAAATAACGGTAAAAAGCTGGGTTCATCTCTTGGTTCTCTATTCTGTTCCACACATCTACCTCTCGTTTTTGTGCCAGTACCATGCTGTTTTGATCACTATTGATTTATAGTATAGTCTCAGGTCTGGTAGCATGATTCCTCCTGCTTTGTTTTTATTTCTGAGTAATGTCTTGGCTATTCGAGGTTTTTTCTGATTCCATATAAAATGAAGTATTATTTTTTCGAGATCTTTAAAGAATGACACTGGAGTTTTAATAGGGATTGCATTAAAATTGTATATTGCTTTTGGTACTATGGACATTTTAACAATGTTGATTCTTCCTAGCCCATGACCATGGTGTGTTTTTCCATTTGTTAACATTTTCAGCTATTTCTTTTCTTAGAGTTTCATAGTTCCCTTTATAGAGATCTTTCACGTCCTTTTTTAGGAAAACTGCCAAATATTTCATCTTCTTTGTCACTACTGTGAACAGAATAAAGTCCTTGACTGTTTTTTCAGCTTGGCTATCAATTTATGAATGTTGATTTTGTAACCTGAGATGCTGCTGTATTCCTTGATCACTTCTAAGAGTTTTGTAGTAGAATCCCTGGTGTTTTCCAGATATAATGTCATATCATCTGCAAAGAGTGAAAGTTTGATTTCTTCCAACCCTACATGGATACCCTTGATCGCCTTTTCTTCCCTAATTGCAATGGCTAAGACTTCCATTACAATGTTAAAAAGCAGTGGAGACAATGAGCAACCTTGCCTGGTTCCTGATTTGAATGGAAATGTTTTCAATTTTACTCCATTCAATATGATGTTGGCTATGGGTTTGCTGTAGATGGCCTCTATCAGTTTAAGAAACATCCCTTCTATACCAATTTTCTTAAGTGTTCCATCATGAATGGATGCTGGATATTATCAAAAGCTTTTTCTGCATCAATTGAGAGAATCATATGGTCTTTGTTTTTTAATTTGTTTATGTGCTGAATTATATTTATAGATTTACGTATATTGAACCAGCCTTGAGACCCTGGGATAAAACTCCACTTGGTCATGGTGTATAATTTGTTTGATATGTTGTTGGATTCTGTTTGTTAGGATCTTGTTGAATATTTTTACATCAATATTCATTAGTGATATTGGTCTATAATTTTCTTGTTGGGTCTTTTCCTGGTTTGGGGATCAAGGTGATGTTTTCTTCATAGAATGGGTTGGGTAGTATTCCTTCTTTTTCTATATTTTGGAAAAGGTTAAGTAATATAGGTACCAGTTCCTCTTTAAAGGTTTGGTAGAATTCTAACATGAAGCCATCTGGTCCTGGGCTTTTCTTTTTAGGGAGATTTTGTATAGTTGATGTTTTTCTTTTCTAGTTGAGGTATAACATTAGGCTGTTAATTTGTTATCTTTTTGATGAAGGTGTTTAACACAACAACATCCCTCTTGAAGAGTAATACTCTTTCTGTATCCCAGAGATTTTGTAGCATGTGTGTGTGTTTTTTTTTTTTGTCTTTCTATTCAAAATATCTTTTATTTTCATCTTAATTTCATAATTGACCCAAGAATCATTCAGCAGTAAGCTGTTTAATTGCCATGTGTTTGTGTAGTTTTCAGAGTTCCTCTTAGAATTGATTTCTAGTTTTCCACTATGGTCTGAGAATATACATGGTGTAACATACTTTTTTTTTAATTTGCTGAAAATTTTTTTGGGGCCCAACATATGATCTTTCTTGGAAAATTTTCCATGTGCTGATGAGAAGAATGTACATTCTTTGTTTACTGCAGCTCAACTCACAATTGTCAAGATGTGGAAGCAACCCAAGTGCCCATCAACCCATGAATTAACAAACTGTGGTATATGAAGAACACTCAGCCATAAGAAAATACGAAGGCTTTACATCTTTTGTGTTTACCTGGATGGAGTTGAAACACATTCTTCTTAGTAAAGTATCTCAAGAAAAAACATATCCAATGTACTTAACACTAATATGAAAACAATGCATAAACAACTACATGCCCACACAAAAGAAAAAACACAAGTGTAGTCTAGCAAGGGGAAGAAAGGAGGACAGAGGAGGAGGGAGAAGGAAGGGTGAATGGGAGGATCTCATGTAATGTGCACAAATGTGAGGATAATTCAGCACACCTCCTGGGTGAAATAGCTACTCCTCAACTACAACTTTAACTTAGAATTGAAAATAATGTAACCTAAACATTTGTACCCTCATATTAATCGGAAACAAAATAAAAAGAATGTACATTCCAAAGTTTGGGGGTACAATGTTCTGCAAATGTCTGTTAGGTCCATTTATTCTAAAGTCCAGTGTTTCTTCGTTGATTTTCTGCCTCAATGCTCTGTCTAGTTCTGATGATGGAGTGTTGAAGTTCCTAGGAATTATGATTTTGCTGTTTATTTCTTTCCTTAAGTCTAGCAGTGATTGTTTTAGAATTTGGGAGCTCCTATGCTGGGTGCATATATATTTAGGATTATCTTATCTTCTTGGTGAATTATTCCCTTTATCATTATATAATGACCATCTTTGTCTTTTGTTTTTCTTTTTTTTTTTTAATACCATTGTTGTAAGTCTATTCTTTCTGATATAAGAACAGCTACTCCTACTCACTTTCGGTTTCTACTTGTGCGGAATATTTTTTCCATCCATTTATGTTGAGCCCTTAGAGTCATTATAAGTTAAGTGAGTTTCCTGAAGATAACCTATATTTGGTTCTGTTGTTGTTGTTTTTGTTGTTTTAGTCATTCTGCCAACCTGTATCTTTTAAATGAGGAATTTAGATCACTTACATTCAACGTTAATACTGACATGTAAGATACTATACCAGTCATCATGTTGATTGCTATCTAGTTGCTTTGTTTTCTCCATTGTGTTACCGTTCTATAAGAACTATTGAGATTTTACTTTTGGTTAGTTTATGTCAGGGGTCCTCAAACTGTGGCCCACGGGCCACATGAGGCGGTGTGATTGTATTTGTTCCTGTTTTGGTTTTTTACTTCAAAGTAAGATATGTGCAGTGTGCATAGTAATTTGTTCATAGTTTGTTTTTTTTTTAACTATAGTCCAGCCCTCCAGTGGTCTGAGGGACAGTGAATTGGCCCCCTATTTAAAAAGTTTGAGGATGCCTGGTTTATGTAGTGGATATAAACTATTCTGTTCAGTGGATAAAGCACTTAAGTATTTTTCTGTAAGGCAGGTCTAGTGGTGACAAATTCCCTTAGTGTTTGCTTATCTGAGAAAGACTATTTCTTCTTCATTTATGAAGCTCAGTTTTATAGGATACAAAATTCCTGACTGAAAGTTAGTCTGTTTAAGAAGGCTAAAAACAGGACCCCTTTCCCTTCTAGCTTGTAAGGTTTCCTCCAAGAAGTCTACTTTCATCTCATTGTAGTATTTTCTCCTTCACTTTGGCTTTGGCCATTGTTATGACTGTATCTGAAGATGTCCTTTTAGGAATAAATCTTGCAGAAATTCAATGTCCTTCTTGTATCTGGATATCTAGATTCCCAGCAAGACCAGGAAAAGTTTTTCCTCCATTAATATCTCCAGTAGATTTTCCACATTTCTTGCCTTTTTTTTGGTTCTCTCTCAGGGACACCTATAATTCTTATATTTGGGAATAGTACATAGTACCATAATTCTCAGTGACTTTGTTCATTCTCCCTGATTCATTTTTGGCTAATTGGATTAATTTGACAGCCTTGTCTCCAAGCTCTGAAATTCTATCTTTTGGTTGGCCTAGTCAACCTGTGGGTTGCAACTCCTTTTTAACAATGAAAATACATTGCGGCATTAGGAAGGTTGAGAACCACTGGCCTAGTCTGTTGTCAAAACTTTCCATTATATTTTGAAGTGTCCTAAATGACTCTTGCATTGCCAGAAGTTCTGTTACATTTTTTCTTAAATTGTCTATCTCTTTAGTGACTACTTCTTTGATGTCCTAATTTTTTTGTTTCTTTCTTTGTGTTGGTTTTTAATTTTGTCATCAATCCCACTGAGCTTGCTTGTGATCAATGTTCTGAATTCTTTATTTGTCAATTCAGAAGATTCCTTTTGTTGAAGTTTGGGTTGGGGAGCTAGTGTGCCCTTTGGTGCGGGGGTGGGGGGGGACTGTCAAAGGAGTCTTTCTTCCCCACATGGCCAGCATTCTTATGCTGATTCCTTCTCATCTGGAATCTCATCTCTTAGCTCAGGCTTTGGGGCACACCTATACTTCTATGTAGGGAACTCTGTTGCTCAGTGAAGAGAGGAACAGGTCCCTGGATGCCATGTTTGAGTCCTGCTTCAAAAGGCTTACCAGACAGGAGAAGGGTGTATACACTGAGAGCCTGTAATGCAGCTGTTCCCCTGCATCATCCCGTTTCTCTGTGGTTGTCACAATACAAGCTGGTCCTGGGGGATATTCATGCAGAGTGCTCAGTTGGTCCCCAGGCCACTGCAGGAAGCTCATGTGGGAGGCAAGTCATGCCTCTCTTCATAGGGACAGATGGCATTAGTTTGTTCTGCCCAAGTCTCCCCATGGTAGAGGCAGTAGTGGCTGGGTAAAGCTATTTAATCAGTAGCCATGGGTACCAGAGCTTGAATGTTGACTCTGCCCAGGTCTGGGGGCAGTGGTAGCAGACAGGAAAGGTGGCATGAAGTGGGCAAGCCACAGCAGTCAGCATGTGGGGGTCATATAGCTACAGTGACAGGCAAGCATGCGGCAAATAGGGCAGTGGCAGCACTTGGGGACAGGGCCGTGGTGATGAGTAGGGCTGCTGAGGCACACAGCACATGTTGGCATAGCAGCAGAGATATCGCCTCCTTGTATAAGTAGTCATCAAAAGTGGTGGATGAGTCGCAAAAGCAGAGGTTTTTGCTTCATCTAAGTCTAGTGGCAACAGCATCAGTGGGACTACCTAGCTGGCAGTAGCACTATACAGATGGCTGCAATGGATGCAGAGGGCTATAGGTACCTGTTCTATACGAACCCCTTGTGGCAGAGGTGCTGCACAGTGTCCAGTCATAGGGCTCTCCCTAGCCTGGCAGGGGTGATGTGGAGGTGGCTGCAGTAGAGCCAAACCCTGTGTAGATAGGGTGGTCTTGGCCAAGAGCTCAGAACGGCATTAGCTGAGCAACCCAGGATCAGAAGCAACTGAAACCCTACTACAGTGTTGCTGCACTCTTCAAGAAGCTCCCTGATCATTCCAGAGACCAGCAGTGGTGGGAAGGCACCCTTGCAGCTTGAGTCACAGTGTCCGTAGGGGGAGTATAGAGCCCCAGGGTTCTCTCTTCCGCTCTTTCCCCACATGCAGGCACTTTCCCCCAGGTACTTCCAATACTGCCAAGTGATTCATGCTTTCCTTTCCTTCACTGTGGGTGTCTCCAGTTGCTTCTCTTATGATTCACAATGCTCTCTCTAAGAGGATCCATCCAGAGGTGAACATCTACCTGCAACTTTCAATACTTCCCATGAAAGCAATGTGTGTAGGCTGTTTCTAGTCTGCCAGCTTAACCTCTGCTTGCTGACTTTCTGGAGGGACAAAGATCATCTCCTTATTTTGAGACTGTTTTAAGAAAGTTAGCCACAGTTTTAATAGAAAAACACCCTGGAAAGCTTCACCAGAGACATCTTCTCCACCACAACAATGTTCTTGCTCATTTCCCTCATCAAACAACAGCAAGCTGAAAGAGTATCAATGAAAAATCATTAGGCATCCATCTGACTGTCCTGCTTTGGTCCTCTGGCTTCTTTTTGTTTCCTAATTTAAAAAAAATCTTTACACAGCACCCATTTTTCTTCAATTAATAATGTAAGAAAGACTACAGTGACATACCTAAAGTCCCAGGACCCTCAGTTCTTTAAGGATGGACTGAATGACTGGTATTATCATTTACAGAGGTATCTTGAGAAATAAAATTTCTATTTTTTAGCTTTATCTTTTAATGAACTTCTAAAAGTCCCCACATACTTTTTCAGTTTCTTATAAAATTAAATACATGCCTTTCCTACAACCCAACAGTTCTACTCCTACATGTTTCCCCAAAAGAAATAAAAATGTAAGTCCAAAAAGACTTGAACAAAAAGGTTCATAACAGCTTTATTCCTAATAGCTGCAAACTGAAAACAACCCAAATGTTCATCAATAGGAGGACAGATGAACAAATTTTGGTATATTTACACATATTATTCACAAAAATGTATAAATTATTTATACAAATAAAATAAATGCATCTCACAGACATGGTAGGGGAAGGAAGTAGGAAAAATATTTTGCTTGATTCCACTTATATGAAATTGTAAAACAGGCAAATCTAATCTATAGTAATAGAAATAAGAGTAATTGCCTAGAGGGTTGGGGGATGCCGATTAAACAAAGGCAGAAAGGAACTTTCCGAGATAATGATGGAACTATTCTTTATCTTAATTTGGGATGCTATAATTTTTATTAAAACTCATTGAATTATATTTAAAACCCCCCAAACCTGCACATTTCCCTGTATCTAAATGTTATTAATCTCAGTTTAAAACAACTACCATCAACTTTTACCTGATCATATCAACACCTGTAATTTAAATGTCTGTTTTATGGTGGTGTTTGTTGTTGTTGCTTGCAATCATAGCTCACTGTAGCCTTGAACTCTTAGGCTCTAAATATCCTCCTGCCTTAGCCTCCAGAGTAACTGGGATTATAGGCAAGCACCACTATGCCCAGCTTAAATGCCCAGTTTTTATGTGATCATTGGATGCCTGCATACTAAAGGGAGTAAAAAACCATACGGTAAAGCTGAATATTGAATATATACACCCAATTGTCTAAATATACATGTAATACAGATATATAGATTTTTTACCTGCTTTATAAGAGGGAGGACACTATGCTTAGAGGCACTTCATTAAAACTACTTTTTTGAACATTGTTCAAAATTTACAGAGAAAAACATCTTCTATGTGTTATGTAAACAACAAAAATTATATACTATCGCCTCCTTGTATAAGTAGTCATCAAAAGCCAAATCCTTCTAAACGTACATCACCCATTAACATTTTAATAATAATACAAAACTCAAACCCCCAGAAGCCAGAAATATCCTCCTTATGTGTTGGTCACACAGAGTCAGTTACCTATCAAGCCCAGTCAGGGTGCTGTGCTACACAATTTCAGGGCACACCTGTCACATTCTAATCCAGGCGTCCTCAAACTTTTTCAACAGGGGGCCAATTCACTGTCCCTCAGACACTTTGAGGGCCGGACTATAGTTTAAAAAAAAAAAAAAAACTATGAACAAATTCCTATGCACACTGCACATATCTTATTTTGAAGTAAAAAACAAAACGGGAACAAATACAATTCACACTGCTTCATGTGGCCCGTGGGCTGCAGTTTGAGGACGCCTGTTCTAATCCATGTGAATGGTGTCCCTTGGATTTGTACACAGCCTGTGCAGCCAGCCACTCAGTGGCCCTGAATTCAGTTGTTTCAGATGGAAAATCATACTGAAGCAATAACTGGTATGACTATATATAAGCAACATAAATCAGTTTGAAAAGTTAAATTACCCATGGTCAATATAACTAATAATAACAATTTCTTCATACTCAACATAACTGTGGAGTTATGTATTGTCAAATTAGCTAGGCTGTGACTATGTTTTCCCAAACTCCCTTCCCTCCATGGTTCTGAGTTATCATTTGCCACAGGTGGAACATTAGATATGAAATCCAGAAATGCTATGTTCCAAGTTAAGTGCTTTTGTTAATCACACTGTGACTTAAATACAGAGTCACATCCCCTCAAACTACTTCTAAGACTCAGAGTCCCTTGAATAAATGAGAAGTTAGGTGTGCTTGAAGAAGGATGCTGCTATATATCCAAACATGCGCACTACAAGTCTTCCCTTTCCATAAGAGAACTGCAGCACTGTGTTCCACCAATCAGAGCAGGAGCTTATGGAAATCAGATGATGGAAAACTTCTAAACCAGGTCCATTCACAGTGGAACTACTGGATCCCCAAACCCATCCTGTGGTAACTTCCACAGTTCTAGAACACACACTTCAATACACACACCCAGCATCTGCCAATAGGTACATATTCATTCCCTGGTTGTGAATTGAGTGGGAGAGGGCAAGTGGAAGCCATTCAGCCACTTGGGCTTACTAAAATAGAACTGCTTCCCGGAGGTATGGAAGAGATTGGTGCCACAATAAAGAAATTAGAAGATGCAGGAAATTCCCACCACATCTTCATTCAACTCCCCCCATTGGCCTGTGCAGAAGACAGATGAATCTTGTAAAATGACAATAAGTTAACGAAACATAATTAGTTGGCAATGCCAATTACAGCTGTTATTCTTCATGTGGTTTCCTTGCTGGATCAAATCAGCACACCCCTTTGCAACTGGTATGACACTATTGAACTGGTGAATGCCTTTTTCTCTATACTTGTTACTATAGAACATCTGAGGCTTTCAAACTCAGTACTATAGACCTTTGGGGCCATCTGAACCCAAAAGAGTCACTGGTGCTTGAAGGTAAGTGTTTGTGGCAGACAGAAATCCAGTATTGAGCTTTTGATGGTCTCCTTATAAAGTGAACTTCAATTTAGATTTTTGGGATTTTGAAGCAAAATATGCCATTCTTTGTAGATAACTCTTTTCTCTTTGGGGGAAGCAGCTACTGGTTTGCTATTCAGCGCTAGGAGAGCCTGAAGAGTTGCCCAAAGGCTACCAAGTTGCCATTCAACATAAGTTTCCCATTATGACCTGGGCACTATCTGACTCATCAAGCCAAAAAAGTTGAGCATACCAGCAGTATTTCATTATCAAATGGAAGTGATATAATGATATGTTAGATAAGGCTCGAGTAAGTCCTGAAGGCACAAGATGTCCCAACCTATACTCTTGCTATCTTACTACACTGATTATTCTGTCTATAAATCCACACCTACGGCCTCACGAGGAGTACCCTATAACCAAAGGATCAGGGAAGAAGGAAATTCAAGCCCGTTTACAGCACCTTCTGCATGGTATGCTGCTACCACACAAAAATGGACAGGTGCAGTAATACAGTACCACTCTGGGGTGGCAATAAAGGAAGAGCCTGGGCAAAATTTTAAGCAGTATACCTGGTTCTTTATTTTTCCAAGAAAGAGGGTATGGAGTATGAATATATAGAGATTCACAGACTGGTGCCGATAGTTTGGCCAAATGATCAAGGACTTAAAAGGCAAATGATTTAAAAATTAATGACAAGGAAGAAGTATGTGAACAGATAGCACAGAACAATATTGAGCTCCCAGAATGGCACCATCTCTGTAGGATAGGGTGGGAGAAGGTTAGCTGGTAACTTGGTGACAAGTCAATTATATTTGGACTATTTTCATCATAGAAGGGTTGGGGTAGTATTTTGTCCATTCTCAATGTTTATTCTCACTGGAACAGATACCCGAACATACCTGTAGATAGGGATTTGCCTTTTCTGTACACAATGCTTTTGTGTACAAGACCTCCGTTGGTGAACTTACCAAATAAATTTCACCATCTGTGTGTGTATTTTTTTTTTTTTTTGAGACAGAGTCTTAAGCTGTTGCCTTGGGTAGAGTGCCGTGGCATCACAACTCACAGCAACCTCCAACTCCTGGGCTTAAGCGATTCTCTTGCCTCAGCCTCACAAGTAGCTGGGATTACAGGCTCCTATCACAACACCCAGCTGTCTTTTGGTTGCAGTTGTTATTGTTGTTTGGTGGGCCCGGGCGGGATTCAAACTCACCACCTCTGGTGTATGTGGCTGGTGCTTTAGCCGCGGGATGGGTGCCAATCCCATCTTTGTATTTTCTTACTATCATAGTATTCCACACAGCATTGCTTAAGCAAGGAACTCAACTTTATAGCAAATGAAGCATGAAAATGGGCCCATGCTTAGAGAACTCTTACTATATCCTCCAATACCCTAAAACAGTTGGCTTGCTAAAACAATCTCTTGAAGCAAATGAAGCATGAAAATGGGCCCATGCTTAGAGAACTCTTACTATATCCTCCAATACCCTAAAACAGTTGGCTTGCTAAAACAATCTCTTGAAGCAAATGAAGCATGAAAATGGGCCCATGCTTAGAGAACTCTTACTATATCCTCCAATACCCTAAAACAGTTGGCTTGCTAAAACAATCTCTTGAAGATTCTGTTATGTCAGATAGATGAAACATTTTATAAAGCTGGGGTAATATCTTCCAGGATACAATATGTACTTTAAATCAGTGATTAATATACAGTGCTATTTCTCTTATAACCAGGATTCAAAGGCTCAGGAATCAAGGGAAAGAAATGGGAACAGCCCCTTTCATTATTACTTTTAGTGATCTACTTGCAAAAAAATATTTTCTAGTCCCTGCAACTTTGGGTCTAGAAGCCTTAGTGCTAGAGAGGAATGCTTCCACCAGGTGTCATAGTAATGGTCCATTAAACTGCAAGTTGAGACTATTTCATGACAGTGAATCAACAGGCAAAAAAGAAGGTTACCATACTGGCTGAGGTGACTTATCCCTACCATCAAGGAAAAATTTTGCTATTACTTAACATCTATAAGGAGTAGTATATCTAAAATGCAAGAGATCCTCTTCTTAATCCCCTGACCTATGGGATAAGTCAACAGAAAATTACAATAATCCAAACAGACAAGACTTCTATGGCCCAGACCTCTCAGGAATAAAGACTTCTTCCTTATTTGAGTGTGAATATATATATGTATTATACACCGATTCTTTTCTTTTCCTTTTTAATTTCCCTTCCCATGTCCCTATCACTCAACATTAACGTGTTAACATTAGCTAACTTGTTATATCAATATTGAAGTTTGAAGGGCATAAAAAGGGCAGTGTTACTGAGAAGAAAAATGAACATCACCCAAAGATGGATAAACACACTTTGCATCTTCTTTTGTAAAGAAAATTGACAGTTTCTGGTATACCTAGAATAAGTGCAACAAGTTAAGCAAAAGAGTAATTGTTATTATCTTTATTTAACAGTTAAATATGGTTAAGAGAAGTGTAGCCATATCCCACACCTAAAAAGGGATGGCCACGCTGACAAGGGATAGACTGTGAGAGCTTCCAGTGTGTTAACTTAGTGAAGTGAGAGCTCTGTTTCCCAGAATTCTCTTCCCTCTATGGTGTTGGATTAGTACTGGCCACAGAAATGTGCACAAGATTTAGAAGGCAGAAATGAAAACAGTCACCGTTTATATGGTCTGAAGGTCACTGCAGAGCCAGACACAGCTGTGCTCACGCCTGACATAGCTGATGTGCTGGAATGCCTCATGGACATGGAGCAGCAAGCACCCAGGCCTTGCAGCTCCTTCAGCTCCCACTCGTTCACCAGATTCAGCTGCCCTGATCATGGTCCAGAAGAGTGGGAAATTTTCTAATGAAGGGCACCAGCTTATCTTCAGATCTCCTGTCTGAGATGTTGGAAAGCAGCAAGAGACAGACCCAAGTTCCAGTTTGTCCTCACAGGTTCTAATTTGTACTTGTTCTTCCCTACATCACATTTGTCTTTCCATTCTAATTGATGGCCCTGCGGACTTCAGCTTCCTAATACCAGACTCTGAAGCAGCAACTGTACCAGAATGCTTAAGCAGTTCCCACAATTGTATAAATCCCATATTAAAAGACTTATTCTAGGCAGTGCCTGTAGCTCAAGGGGTAGGGTGCTGGCCACATACACTAAGGCTGGCGGGTTCGAGCCCAGCCTGGCCACCTAAAACAACAATGGCAACCGCAACAAAAAAATAGCCGGGCGTTGTGGCTGGCACCTATAGTCCTGGCTACTTGGGAGGATGAGACAGGAGAATCCCTTGGGCCCAAGAGTTTGAGGTTGCTATGAGCTGTGATGTCATTGTACTTTATCCAGGGTGACAGCTGAGACTCTGCCTCAAAAAAAAAAAAAAAAAAAAAACAAAGACCTATTTTGCTCATAGAATTCTTCTTCCCTGACCGAACTATGATGGAATAATATTCTTATATTGCAATGTTCCTACTTTTAAAAGATAGTTGGACATGAGATTGTATTTCTAATTTGTCTCTATTATGTAAACTTGACTAAGGTGAAATTAATTTCCTCAAATTAAAAAAAAATACTTATCAAGCTTTACTTTAAGAAAGATAAAGACAAATATCTTTCTTTAAAGGGAAGCAGGACAAAAATAAAATTAGAAGAATTTCTCCTAACTCTACAACAACTTTACTCATCTATTTACTCATCTATTACTCAAGCTATTACCTATAATTTCCGGGAGGCAAAACTATAAGCATTATGATTTAGAAAAGATAGCACTAGAAGAGCATTATATTCCAGTTGACACAATGATATTATCACAATTATCTTGAACCTACAAATCCCTCACTTAAGACTTGCCTTTATATTTGGGTTCAGTAAAATCAATGCAGTCTCAAGAGAGATTCCATTAGCAGGTTTAAAGCAGTAATCAACTTAAGTATATTTATTCTCATTTTTATCCAAAAATGAATGTATTATGAAGAAAAGGGTAAGCATGGGAGAAAGGGAAGCCAAGAATATAAATTTAATTGTGTATCTTCATCACTATGGAGTAGGAGGAATAAAATCCTGAACAACTGCAAATTTTCTCATTGCCTTGGTTTTGATTCCTTGCTTCTTTGGAACCATTAATGAATACCTACTATTACAAAGTCCTAGTAACTTAAACTTTAAAACCATCCCTTCAGGTATATATTTATCTTCATTTTTACAGATAAGGAAACACATCCAGTGTTAAACACTTTATAAATGGCTAAGGTGGATATAGACCCCCATAATGTCTTATCTACAGCTTGAGCTTTTAAACATTATATGACTATTCCCACTGACGACATCCATGTCACGAAACAACTGTCCTCCTCTGCACTCTGCTCTAATTTACTATTTACCAAACCACCTGCAGATAATTCAGTTTTCCATTTAGCTTTCTTACACTTCACATGAACATTCAAGTAAGCCAGAAATTCATACTTCATATTGTCAATTTAATACTTTTTCTTGGTATAAAAAGGAATATAAACCCATGACTTAAAAAGCAGAAATTTTAAAAAAGAGGCCAGGCATGGTGCCTCATGTAATCCTAGCACTCTGGGAGGCCAAGGCAGGAGGATCACTTCAGCTCAGGAATTTGAGACCAGCAAAAAATAGAAATATTTTCTACACTAAAAATAGAAAAATTAGCAGGGTATTGTGGCACCCATAGTCTTAGCTACTCGGGAGGATGAGGCAGAAGGATTGCTTGTGCTCAGAAGTTTGAGGTTGCTGTGAGCCAGTCTGAGGCCATAGCATTGTAGCCTGGGCAACAGAGTAAGACTGTGGAAAAGAAAAGGAAAAGGAAAAGAGAAAGGAAGGAAGGGAGGGAAGAAAATCATATATAATCCAGTAACTCTGAGATTAACTTAAAACTCTGGCATATTTACCTCTTCCAACCATTATCTAAATGTAATAATAATAACCAGAGCAGCAGCAGCTGCTTATATAGCTTCTAATAGGTGCCTTATTCCAAGGGCATTATACATATTCAATTAGTTACACCTTTAAACAACCAAATAAGGGCGACACCTTTGCTACTCCATTTTACAGATAAAGAATCTGATGCATAAAAATATTAAGTGGTTTCCTACAAGTGATAACTAATAAATGAAAGAGCTGGGGTTTGAACCCAAGGAGTCTGGCCTCAGAGCATGTGCTCTTAACTAAGAAATTATATTGCCTCTATAACTGAATTGTGATATACAAACGGCAATTACCCGTTTCCCACAAAAATATAGCCAGAAGCCTCAGACATAGAAGCCAGACAGAGGGAGAGGCATTACTCCCTAACATAGTCTCCAACACCTCAAAAAGCTTCTCTGGGAGAATTTTTACTACACTTAACAGAAGATATTACTAGCAGGGAAAAAAAGAAAACATCTGCCTAAATTAAATCTAAAAATATTGTGTTAAATTCTTTTCCAAACCACCCAGATCTTTCATTCTCTTAAATACAAAAATGTTCCAGTAAATTCATGCCAGAAATTACAGTAGATGTTTGTTCTTTAAATCATTATATTTGATTTAACACTCTAGTAGTCAAAGCTTTAAGACCTTAAATTCAGTTATATTTAATAAGTCCAACAAAATTCAGTAACAATACCCTGAAGTAAGCTAATATTCATATCAATTTAAATGTCAATACACTTTCTAAATAAATTTTTTCAAGCACACTTAAATTTAAACTGATCACATTAACTTATGAATATGAATGCAAGGAATCTCTCCAATACACTTAAAAGTTCATTAAAAATGACCAGAATTTAAAAAGCAAATATTGTATCTACATACCATCACCTTATATTCTTAAAGTACTTCAATATTTCCAGAGACTAAGTAAATCTTAATAGTATACATTTACTAAAAACCCAGTAAGTTGCTAACTACGTACACAGCACTCTGCTAAAGTACTGTAGGAAGGGAATGTACTTTATTGACATATTCTTGCTGTTGTTAAACCACTACAGCAAGCAATCCTACAAACTGCAGGCACCATCGCTTGCTTGATATGGCAATCAGTAATAATGTACTTGGTCTCAGGGAGTATGGGAAAGATTTAAGGAAATTATACTACAGTTTGAAAATATGGTCACAAAGCACATACAAAGTAGAATTAAGAAGCCAGTAAGTGCTTGGTTCTGGCAAAAAAGGAAAGTAGAGTTTCCTTGATATCTTTTTCTCTCTTCTTGGTTTTTCTTCCCTCCTGGAAAGGAAAGTAAAAGGGAAAGGTGAAAGTGATCCATCAAGGCTTTCCTCCATAGGATGTCCTTTGGGCCGTCATAATGAAAAATCCATTAGAAAGCCAATTCCCCAGGTTTAACTAGTGGCTACTAGTAATACTTTTCTTCTAGTTTATGGTATTTAAGCATTAAACAAAATCTGTTTACTTTCTAAGAGTGACCAGAAGGGTTAATGGCATAATTTAGTAGTTCTATTCAGTTAATGAATAATTTCTATAGAGAAAAGTATGCAAGATAATTTATAGGTAAGTATGTACCAAAATGAGATACACCAGTAAGAGCCACAAGGAAGAAAGGTTTAGTGACTTATCCAGGATAAACTAGCTAGTAGTTCATTAGCACTACAGTTCTCTGATTTCTATCCCCTAGGCCAGCGGTTCTCAACCTATGGGTTGCTACCCAAAGGAATTGTATTAACGGGTCACAGCATTAGGAAGGTTGAGAACCACTGCCCTAGGCTCTTTTCATTATTACAGAGATGTTGGAGATCACCTTTAAATAGCAATTAATACCCCCTTTTTAGGGCAAGACATGATTGCAAGAGGGACTTTACCTAACAAATGCAATCAGTGTAACCTGGCTTATTGTACCCTCAATGAATCCCCAATAAAAAATAATAAGAATAATTAAAAAAAAAAAAAAAAGATGGAGCCTAACAAGAAAAAAAAATATATATATATATATAATTGTATTGACCCGTAAGGACTATAAATGATAAGAGGTGGAACTACCACAGTAGAATAAATGTTTGTGAAGCCAAAAAAAAAAACAGCAATTAATACCCCTTTTTAAGTAACTAAAATTAAAAGACAGTGATATAAAAATAAATTTAAATCAAAATAAATAGCAATTAATATCCCCTTTTTAAGTAACTAAAATTAAAAATAGTGATGGAAAGATAAATTTAAATCCAAATAAAGCAGTAGCTAAATAATCTTTCCCCCAGGTCAACTATATTTGCCATTGATTAAAATCACAAAGACCAAATGCTACTAAAGTGAATTAATTCACTGGCATTTGCTAAATCTTTCCTAGTCCTTTTATATCACCGTATTCCTCAGCCCTAAATCTAGGGAACCTCTACTTTCTGGTCCACTACATGATTGTTTTATGGCTACTACAGGTGTCTCTAACCTTATTCCACCACTAACATACCACCACAGTGAACATGTATTGGATTATGAATCTGAAATTTTCCTTGATTACTGTTAAACAAAAACTACTCTCATATGTGTTGAAGAGCATTTTAATAGGAATATTACAATAGGGAAAAGAGAAAAGGCTCAGCTCTGAATATAGCAAAGACAGATTTATAGCCAAGGAGCAGAGTAAGGGAATCAGCAGATAGAAAATTACTAAGAAGAGACATCAGGGATAAGGGGATTCTTGCAAAAGATAGGCCAAGGACTCACAATCAAAGGTGGGAGATGAAGAACTCAATCCAATGACAAAGGAGGTCAGATATTGGTGAAGGTGGTAACATAGCAGAATCCTTTGCTAATACCGGGCTGTGCAGGCCAAGCAAGGACAGAATGGACACTGAAGGCCATGGTCAGGACATCAATGAAAAGGGGACTCAGAGGAGCCTAAGTAAAGTAGATCAAGAGGGCGGTGCCTGTGGCTCAACGGGGTAGGGCGCCTGTCCCATATGCCAGAGGTGGCGGGTTCAAGCCCAGCCCTGGCCAAAAACCACAAAAAAAAAAAGTAGATCAAGAGTCTCTGTCACTAGTACTGACATCTCCCCTTTTGCACACCCTCCTCCCCAATACGCCAAAGTTTTTATAAAATACTACTTTTTTTTTTCATTTTTTAAAATTAAATCATAACTGTGTACATTAATGCAATCATAGGGTACAATTTGCTGGTTTTATACACAATTTGAAATGTTTTCATCAAACTGGTTAACATAGCCTTTACAGCACTTTCTTAGTTATTGTGTTAAGACATTTATATTCTACATAAGACTATGAAAGAGCAGCACATTGAATTTAAAAACTAGAGTGTAATAAAACAACAGGCACACACACAAAAAAAACAACCTAATCCCGTTGGCCCTCTCCTTAGATCTTCTTAGGGCCACATGGCCTGCAGGACCAATTCCTGCTAAGCCATGCAAGGCCCTGCCCACTATCCAGCCTGTCAGCCCACTAATTGCTGCCCTTCTCTCAGCTACCACTCCCTTCTCTCAACTTCACACTCAGGGCTTTTGTGCCTGTGCTCCTTCAGCCCCGTGCTCTCCTGTTCCCACCAACTCAACTCTCCACAGAGACACCTAGCAAAGGAGTATTTATCTTTTAAGCCTTGTTCCAAAAGCTTTCTTGAGCACCTGGTCTGCCTTCCTCCTCCTTCTTTATTCTGTGTTCTGATCAGGTGGATGACAAGGAACTGTAACTTTCTACTGCACTTGTTTGTCTGTATGACTATCTCTCCCTTCAGGCTCTGAGTCATTCCAGAGCAGGGAACAGGTTTCATTTGCCTTTGTATCCCTACTGTCTTCAATTGTGATGAAGCAAACAGAAAAGGAAATAAAAAGTAAACCCTCTTTTCAAATTGTGAAAGCAGCACTGCTGATCCCCAAAGGAAAGGTGGCCTTGTTAAACCTGATACCATATCCTTTACAGGTAGTGTACTAAAATTTTGTACTGTGTTTCAGCTTCTGATTTGTTTATAGCCTGAACTAAACTGATACCAACGTCACTATCTTAGTCTGTTTCCTGTTGCTAAAACAGAATACTACAGACTGGGTAATTTATGGAGAACAGAAATTTATCTCACAGTTCTGTAGGCTAGGAAGTCCAGTATCAAGGGGCTGGCATCTGGTAAAGGCCTCAGGCGGCAACATTCCATGGTGGAGGGGTGGTGGGGAAGCAAGTGTGGGTAAAAGAGCAAAGTACCAAGAGCAGGGCTCACTTCATAACAGCCTATGCTCATGATAACTAACCTGCTCCTGAGATAAAATGGATCTACTCACAAGGGTTCTGACTTTATGAACGAATCACCTCTTATTAGGCTCTACCTCCCAACACTGTTGCCAGCACATGAACTTTTGGGAGACACATTCAAACCCAACAGGCACCACATGGTAGACTCCTTTTGCTGCCATCCTACTTCCCCCAGTATGGTTAACCACATAAAGCTGGTAGAAGAAAGAAGAAAAACATGGGATTCCTCTTGTTACCCACTTCCTCTAACTTATACCTGAAAGTGCCACACGTATGGTACTCTGTTACCTCCAAACCATTTGCTACTACTGTCATGACATTATTAAAGGACTGATTCATAATTTCCCCATCCTACTTTCTATAATACAGCCATCAATTATAATTCTCTTTTCATTTTCATTAAAAGATGACATTTATTACAGTAATCACCATTACCACCATAACATAAATAAATGTTTTTCAAAGCCTAGCCTGCATAAGAATTACCTAAGGGTTTGGAAAAAGGGAGATTCCTGGACTTCACCTTAGAGAAAATGAGTAAGTGTATGGGATGGGAAGGAATAGGGATTAAGGAGTGTAAATTTGAAACAATCACCTCAGGTAGTATTTCTGAGCTCACTGTATTTGAGAATAAATTAATAAAACAAACCTTGATTTATTATTACACTGGTGAGCCCCAAAAAGTATGCCAAACACTGTGTTAGATAATATAGGATATAGAGAAGTATATCTTGTTGGAAGTAGTCTATAGCTTCATAGTATTTTCAATTTAGTTAGAATGAAAAACTTCATGGACAGAACAATTAGAAAACAATGCTAAACTTTGGAGTATAGATTGGTTTCCAAACTTTAGACCAAGTAGCTCTAGCTTTAAAATGTTGAAAGTATGCACTCCCATAGGAATACTGACTTATAAATTACATATGAATTACTTTATAAGTAGATTATACACATTAAACATAATATTAAAATATTTTAAAATCTTGGAAATACATTAAATTCGATGGTACAAACTTTTCAGTGATTAGTAAAACATTATTTATTATTATTTTTTTTTTTTGGCTGGAGCTGGGTTTGAACCCACCACCTCTGGCATATGGGGCCGGTGCCTTACTCCTTTGAGCCACAGGCGCTACCTAGTAAAACATTATTAATGTTAACAATAAATAAATAAACGTTTCTTGATTTTGTAAATCTGAACTAAAGGACTGATTATAAGCAGTTTATGTTGATATTTGACTTCAATGACTGCCATGGCTAAAGAAAATACTTCACACAAATGGAAGCTGTGGATCATCAGTTGTATTTATTTAATTATGATGCTTATATTTCAATCTAGCCAAAAATTACATAAAAATTTTGATAAAAGTTCAGTTAGTAGGTTTCTACCTTCCTTGATAGTAATCAGCTGTTTTTGAAAACTAAGAATTATAACAAATAACTTGCAAAATCTAGTAAGACTTTTGAAAGGAAAGATTTATCAACAGAATATTATGTACATTTTAAAGTGTTCAGATATGAAAATTTGGAAATGACACGTGGTTTAGGATAAGTATGGTAATTTACATAAGTATGAAACATAAGTATGGAAATTACTTAAGTACAGAAATTTCTAAACACCCATTTTCAAAAAGCTTATTCCGGTCTTCCCATAGCAGAGAGTAAGCAAGAAACTCTGAGAAGTCCCCAAAAATAAAATACATTTTTAAGGAAGCGAGTAAAAGAGACATACACAGGCAAAACAAAAACAAACAAAAAACAAATCTACAAACACCAACTGACTACTATTATCAAAGCCACAGTTACCCTGGGGTCAAATACTAAGCAGGTTAGACCTACCACTCCCTCAATAAGCCAGGATCCCTATAGGAGACTAAAGTATCCTAGGGTCAGTAGGGGTTCCCAGCAAGAGCAAACATAAATAAACTCTTTCTGGAAGAAATCCTCAATTTGCACCACCAAGTTGTACTCAGATAAAAACCAGGCAAATAGGAGTTCACCACCAAAGACCAGCACATACAGAAAGAAACAACCACAGAGTTTGAGAATTAGCAGGCACCAATAATAAAAATATAAACTCCCAGGGACTTCAGACAATGGCATTAACAGAAGGCAAATAACTGTATAATAAACATTTAAAGAAATGAAGATGAAATTATAAAAATAAGCAAGGACCAAGAGAATGTTAAAAATGTCCAGTCCAGTTTTAGAGAAACATCTTAGAACTTTTAGAAGTTAAAAATAGAATTGATGAAATTGAAAATTCAACAGATAGGGGAAAGAGTAGAGCATGTACCTAATCCTCCAATTTTGAGGGGACTGCTGTAGGGACAGGTTTTGGGGACAGCACACTCTAGATGTCACTATAAAAAAAAATACATAGGAGGAGAGCAAGAGAGGATAAGAAGGACAAAAACAACCATAACACAGAAAACAATGAATAAAACAGCAACAGTAAGTCCTTCCCTATCACTAATTATATACTAGGGATATTAAATGTAAATGGATTAAAAGCTCCAATCAAAAGACAGAGGGGCTGAATGGATTTAAAAAATAAGATGCAACTACATGCTAAGAGACTCACTTTAGATCAAGACACACACAGGCTGAAAGTTCAAAAGGAAGGAAAAAGATATTCCATGTAAACTGTGGCCAAAAGAGAGCACAGGTGGACATCCTTACATAAAACAGACTGTAACTCACAAAACTGTCCTAAGAGACAAAGCAGGACATTATATAATGTCGGAGGGTCAAATCACAAGGAAGGTGTAACAATTATAAATATATATGCACCCAAAGCACGTAAATATATTAAACAAACATTGACAGAGTTGAAGACAGAAATAGACAGCAGCACAACAAAAGCAGATTTCAATACCCTACACTCAATAACGAACAGAACATCCAGGCAGAACATCAGTAAGGAAACAACGAACTTGAAAAGACTATAGACCAATGGACCTAACAGCATTTCACCCATCAGAAGCACAATGTGCATTCTTCTCAAGCACACACACAACATTCTCTAGGATAGAGAATGTTTTGGCACAAAAATAAGTCTTAACAAACTTAAGATTGAAATCATACTAAGTATCTTTTCTGACCACAATGCAATGAAAGTAGAAAGTAATGGCAGAAGAAAAACTGGAAAATCTGCAAATATGTGGAAATTAACTCACTTTTGAACAACCAATGGGTCAAAGAAGAAAGCAAAGAGGAAATCAGAAAATATCTTAAGGCTAACAAAAACAAAAACACAACATATAAAACATGGGATTCAGCAAAAGGAGTACTATTAAAGAATTTTACAGTGACTTCATTAAAACCACATACACTAGAAAAGAACAATCTCAAATAACCTACCAACTAAGAGACAGTTTTTTAAAAACATTAACAAAATTGATTAAGTCTTTAGCCAGACTAAGAAAAAAATACTTTCAAACAAAATTAGTAATGAAAGAGGATATTACAACTGATGTCACAGAAATAGAAGGATAAGACACCACCATGAATAATTACACGCCATCAAATTGGATAATATAGAAGAAATATAAGTTACTGAGACAACTAATTTTATGTGTCAATTTTATTGGGCTAAGGGAAACTCAGATAGCTGATAAGACATTATTGGGGAGGGGAATGTTTCCAGGAGAGATTAGATCTGTCAGTAGACTAAAAAAAGAACATGCCCTCATCAGTGTGAGTAGACATCATTCAATCCATTAAGTGCCATAGTAGAACAAAAAGTCAGAGAAAGGCCAAATTCTTTCTCTCCTCTTGAGCTAGGACATGCATCCTTTCCTGCCCCCAGACATCTGAGTTATTCGTTCTTGGCTTTTGGACTTGGACTGAATTACATCACTAGTTTTTCTGGTTCTCTAGTTTACAGATGGCATATTGTTGAATGTTCTGGCTTCCATAATTGTGTAAACCAGTTCCCACAATAAATCTCTTATTTGTCTATACGTAAGTCATGTATATATAGCTTGCTGGCTCTTTTTCTCTGGAGAGCACTAATAAACCTACCAAGACTGAAATATGAAGAAACAAAGTTTAAACAGAGCTACAACTAGTAAGAAGATTGAATCAGCTCAAAAAAATTCAAAGGGAATATTACAACATTCATTTCTTAGTACTCTTTCTAATCACCATGCTGGGCCTTGGCAATACAAGATAAAGGTGATTAAGCCAGGTGGCAATTAGAATGTTGTGTGATAGGTACTGTGACATATGAGGGACCAACAGAGGATTGAGCAAACCCAGGTAATGGCAAAGGCATACTTTTCTCTCACCTTTTCACACTATTACAGTTGCTTCCTGTAAGACAAATTACTAATGGTTACCATTGTGACATTAAGTATTTGTTACTATCATCCTATCAATGATAAAGAGTCACCTCACTGTCAACAGTTTTTTAATTAAAGGGATTTTTTAACTAAACCAAAGTCAAGTTTTATTTTATTTTTTTTCCAAAGTCAATTTTAAAACATTCCAAGTAGTGAAATCCATTTTCTTCATACTAATCAAAATTTCATCACAGAAAGTTAGCCTAGACATGTTAGATCCATAAAAATTAGCATTATCAGAGTGTTCCAAAACACTAAAATGTTTTTGTTTCATTAAAAAACATAAGAGTAGGGGCGGTGCCTGTGGCTCAGTCAGTAGGGCGCCGGCCCCATATGCTGAGGGTGGCAGGTTCAAACCCGGCCCCGGCCAAACTGCAACCAAAAAATAGCCGGGCGTTGTGGCGGGTGCCTGTAGTCCCAGCTACTCGGGAGGCTGAGGCAGGAGAATCGCTTAAGCCCAGGAGTTGGAGGTTGCTGTGAGCTGTGTGAGGCCACGGCACTCTACCAAGGGCCATAAAGTGAGATTCTGTCTCTACAAAAAAAAAAAAAACACACATAAGAGTAATAGTAGTATTATCAATATCCATGCTGGAATTATCCAAGTATAATTGAACAAAAGAAAATAAAGAGAAATCTTTCAAATGGTCATTCTTTTTCTGGACATACTATTTACAACCTAAAATAAACACATCTTGCATAGATTCTATTATTTGCAACATGTATTTACGACTTCATTATGAAGTTTTTAATTGCCTTAAAATTTAGCCAATTGAGGCCTATTATCACAGGCATTCAGAAATCCTAAGAAAATACTCTTGAAAAAGTACACACAGAACACTTGGAAAGAAACACAATTCTTTCTCACTCCACTATAAACAGTAGTGGTATGTAGGAGATCAATGCTATATCATTCCCCTTTTACATTTTTTAATTTATCCTGAATATATTAATGGCTTTGGAAAGGGTAAAGATTATCTGTTCCAAAGGATACAAAATCCAAGTAATGTTATATGTATGACCAAAGAAATTTTCTATATTAACTGCAAATGACAACAAAATACCAGGGTAGCTTTTTGAAATGACTGTGTTTGTTGATTTTACTCTATAAACGTAATAAACTATTTTCAGTTATTGTCTTGATATTCTAAAGGACTTAGAACCCTTTAGTAATCATATGAATATAAAATTTTCATAACTCATTTAAAAAATACGTCAATTTAAAATGACTATTTTTGACTGTCAAAACAAATGCACCATTTGACTGCCATAGTAGTGTTAATATATGAGCCAATAAGTAGGCTTGTTACTTTATTTCATAGCTGAGAGATAAGAATGAAGAATGCTATTTACTATCAAGGAGAGAATAAGGAGACAACAATGGTGATTTAATAGCCATCAGTAGTGGGCTCTTTGAAAAACATCTATAACACTTATAAACCAACTTACCCCTATTTACACAATGTCATATACTGTATACTCTTTGTCTGGGATGACATTTATCTCTTCTGTAAGCTCCTTGAAGGGAGAGGTTTGTCTTAAATTCTACTTCTGTATCCCCTTCCTTCCAGTTCAAAAATAGTTGAGTGCATACTTATTGATTAATTAATAGCTGTACTGTAATAGATATTTGGACGTGGGTAAAGTAAGCTAAATGGAGATATCGTTATGTATGACACAATAAGGGACAAGACCATAAAAGTGACTTTGAAATAACGTTTTCAGAAACAGCAAATGAATTTCTACAGCATAATCATTTTCAGAAGGTCCTCACAACAAAATTTATCACACCATTATTGCTCAGCTTTAAAATTTCAAAATCTTAACATGAGAGGCTGCATTTTGACACTATTCTATAATGCTATCTCATGTCTGCATTAAGTACCTTATTCATACATATATGAGGAGAGCTATACCATTCAAAATCCAAAAGCAAATAAAAACAATGTATTTTTCTATTTCTCCTAGGTTAACACATACAGTATTTTGCGAATAAAAACAGCAGTCATCATCTGTCTTACTTTGCATTCATACTCCTGAATGACAGGAATTTTTATGGATTCCTATTAGAAAAATTCTGTGCCAATTTGGCTTCAAAATCAGCTTAAGCTAAATTTCTCACCTTTTTTTCTCTAACCCTGTCAAATCTCTCAATCAAAATTATGTCTCAATTATATTTTTAAGTAGTTATGATGTAAATTAGGTTTTAAGGTAGCAGCAGGCTCTCACTATCTTTACCATTTTAAATGCACAACACTAGAAAGGACAAAAGCATACCTTCAAACATCTTCATAGGTCCTCTAACAATGGTCTCGGACTAGAATTTCTTCTCCTTTCCCATAATCAAGTTTCTGTACTCCCCTACTCTCCAAGATTAAATAATCTGTTTATTTCCCCTCCAGCAACTCGTAAGTGAGCTTGTATCTCTTTTCTCATGCCTTTTGTCTAAGAATGCCAAAGCACTTCATCATTTTATTTTACCAGCCCCATGAAGTCCCCTGTACATCAAAAGCTGGAGAGCTTATGAGTTAACTACACAACCAGACATCTATCTCTGGACACCAGACCAAAACTTAGTACTCCTCTGGATCCTTAAAAACCAGAAGAGTAATCTGATAAGGCCCTATTTACAGGTCTTGAGGATTTTAAACAAAAAAAAAACAAACAAAAAAACCCTTTCCCACAAAGGAACTTGTGCGCATACACATCTGTACTTTTCAGAAGGTGGAAATACAACTGATCTTGTTCTTTTAGTTTTCAAGAGTTTAAACGCCATGGACATCTGCATCTTGATAAAAACTCCTGAGGGCAATTTGATCAAAGACACAGCAAATCCTCCCTTCAAAGAAATGCACCTTGTGACACTCCAAGGAGGAGGAGAGAGATTTAAAGTAAAACCTGCCCTGAATCGTTACCACTGACTTGAGGAAGAGATTAAAAAGCCGCTGGCTTCCTAGGCTTTTAAACATTTTGCTGTAACCCCAGGGCCACAAGAGCCCTTCGTAAAATTCTTCTACTCATCTTGACTGAAGAGTATCACAGCAGTATAAACTCACATACACATACCTACATCTCTACTTCCATTCCCGTCCTTCTGCTTTTGGTGCCCATGACCCAAAACGTGGATACAATGCCACAAAAAGCAGAGTCATGGGGCAATGCGGGGAGGGGGTGTGTGTGCAAAGGATTTAAAGATTGAAAGATCCTATCGTAAGGCAGCACACGCTCCGGTGGGATACAGAATGCAGAGGTAGAAATAAAGCAATCCTGGTGTCCGTTCTGCCCTCTCCTTCCGCCTGGCTGCCCTCCATCACCCCATCCGCCCCTGGGGGACCACCTCCGCTTACAGTGCCCCCCACCCTCACCCTTCAGGGCAAAGCAACGAAATGGGGCTGAAATGAAGAACTGGGCTGAGCAGTGGGTGAGGGTCATGCCGAGCTCCAGGGGAGCCCCTGCCGCGGGTGGCTGCGCAGGGGGACGGGGATGACCGCGGCGAGGGTGAAGTGGGATCGGAGGAGGGTCTCGCCCCGCCGCTCCCGGGGGAGGCTCCGGTTACTCACATTTTCCGTGTCCCGCTCGTTCACCGTCGGCAATGGCGTCCGGGCCGACATTTTGTGCGGGCGACGGGGTCGGGCCGGGGTCTCGCCGGCCGGGCCGGGGTGCGGGCCCCGGGAGCAAGAGGACGCGGGTGCGGACGCGAGCACAAGGCCGGGGCCGGGACGAGCGGCTCCCGCAGGCCGCGGGGCGGTGCAACAAGCGGCCCCGGAGGGGGAGAGAGGGGAAGAGGACGCGGAGGAAGAGGAGGGGGAGCCGCTTCCCGCGGCGGCGCCGCCGGAGGACGCGGCAGTAACTAGGGAGGGCAGCGGGCAAGGCGGTTGCCCGGCGGTGGCGGGGCGGCGAGGATGGCAGGATGCGGCGCCGAGGGGGAGGGTGGCGGGAGGCGGCGGCCAGTCCCACCAGCCTCTCTGGGCCACGGGTGAGGGTGAACCCAGCGCCTCAAATCACTGCCTGGCCCGTCCCGGCGAGCGCGCCTCGGCGTCGGGAGCCACGGCCCTGACAGCGCCGCCCGCGCCGCGCCCCGCTCCTCTCCTCAGGTGAGCGGCGCCGCCGGGCCCAGCCGTATCCACGCGCCCGGGGCCCAGCGGCGGCGGCGCCCTGAGCCCCCGGCGCGAGCGTCCCGGCTCCGTCTGCGCGGTCACCGCCCCCGCCGCCGCCGCCGCTGCTCAGCCAGGAGGAGCGGCCCGAGCCGGCTGCGCGCGGAGCGGCGGGCGCGGCACGCAGCGCCCAGAGGCACTTGGCGGCCGCCGCCGGGTGGGCGGGCGCCAGCCGAGGGGGCCTCTCCATTCATTCCCTCATAAGGGATGCGGGGCCGCCTCCTCCTCCTCCCGCGCGCTCTCGCTCGCCGGTCCCAGTGTTTATTTTTTTTTTCTTGACCCACCCGCGGAGTTTACGGTTGTCTAAGAGCCTCTGGTGGTTTTATTTTTATTCTTGTTTGGTTTTTGCCAGGTTGGGATGAGAGGGAGCTGAAGCAAATAAATGGCTGTATATATTTGTATGTTTCATTTTTGAAGAATTGGGTACAATTCGACTCTGGATCCTACACCTCCTCTGTCCTACTTCGGGACTTTTGCCATTCTTAAATTCTACTCCTCCCTTTTCCATGCTTTCTCAGTTCCTGTCCTCGCCTGAGCCCTCTTTCAGACAGTCACCTTCTCTAGGGAGCCATGAGGTTCAGGGTCACCCTGATGGTTGGGAAAAGGGCACAAAAATCCTCAGCAGCGACAGCGGCCTCAGAAGGGCGGCTGGAGAACTCTTAGTGCTAGGGGCACAGGTCCCCCACGGCGCAGCCGCAGCAGAAGAGGTCTCTAGGCGCCTGGCTGCACCCCCGGGGTGGGTGAGACCCAGGAGTCACAACATCTACACTGCCTGATCGTCACTTCCTGGGACACAAGGAAGTATCACCTAGGCGAGCTTGGTTAGGGAGGGTGCAGAGCTGTCTCTGATTTTGGCGGTGTCCTTCCCCTTCCAGATGACTCCCTTACTCTTCGACCTATCTACCATTCTTTGCATCCCGCAGACATCCGTGTCCATAGTGCGTTTCCCAGGGCCCATTAGTCCTTTATAAGCAAGGCTGCTTTTTTCCCTATCTCATCTGAGAGGTTACATTCTGCACATTCAGCCTCTAGGACAAAAACCTTAGTATCTTTCTGTACCTCTTCTTTCCAATATTTCTTTTTCACTTCCTTTCATGGATGGGCAGGAAAATAAAAGAAGCAATAGATAGGAAGGTATAGATCCATTTTTGAGATATTTCCTTAAGCCTCCAATGAGAATCTTATGACAGTGGGAAATTCCTCCTATTTTCTGAAGTTCATGTATTTAAAGGAAAATTCCTTGTACCAGATGGTTTTTACCCTGACTCATTAAAGGTTGTTAAAGTTAACATTTGACTCTTAAAACATGAGTTCAAAAGACCTAAAAATAGCAAATACAAAAATCCCTTCAGAAAGAAAAAAACTTCTCACTCAATACATGTTCACTTCTTGGATGCCATCTATGAATTTATTTCTTTAACATTTTATCTTGTAAGCACTTCTCAATTTCACAAAGCAAATGAAAATCACAAGATCCCTTTTGGTGGTCATCACTGCTCTTCAAACAGAATGCAGGCTATAGAACTTCAGGGCAGCATCCTGAACTGTGATGTCTAACTGGGAATACCAAACTTTTACCGTCTCTCTACAGAGACTGGGAATCATGCAGATGTCTTGAAGCTGCCAGGGCATAAGCTTGTACTTTTCTTACCAACTACAGCAACTGTTGCCTATAGGGGCTGCTAACACAATGTCAGCTCCACCACTGACTGCTTCAGCTGCACAAGAGTACCTTGTGTTACAATAGTACCCGAGTTAACCTGGTAATAAACAAGAATCTGTTAAAGGGTGTTCAGCCCCATTAGAATATGAATTATCCCTTCAGCTGATAGCTTAGATTGTGCTCTTCAAAGTATACTCATGCATTATGCTATCTCTTTATCCTCATGGTGACCCTGACAGGCATATTTATTTCCATTTTATAAAATTCCACTAAGTTGCCTTATTCAAGATCACAGATGCACCAGGTTAATAAGATACAGAAGATAACTGGAATATGTGGTACTGTTCAATCTGGCACCAGTCACAAAACCCACAGGTTCATCCCCTGTAAGGTGAATTAGAGACAGAGCCCAAAGGAGAGCCTGGGATTCTGGCACAGTGGCTTCCACAGATAAAGTGTACATTAAAAGCTATGGACAAATCCCTTAGCTGTGTTTGGCACACTGTGCTCACATACGGGAAATTTACTGGGTATTATGTAATAATAGTTAAAGACGCCTCTTTGCCTACTTTCTGTGGCAATGGAGGTCCTTTTACTGTCTATGGACATCTTGTAAACCTGCATTTTAGTCTGCAAACCTATCTTTCTCTTCCTCAATAAACTTTGACACACTTGCCTTAAAAAAATAGTTAAGGGATATTTATTTTTTTAACTCAACACCCAAAGAGAGTTTAATGACTGGAATTACATTCAAGGGTGTTGTTACTGGGTAACTGAAATCCATAACTCCAACTAACAAAATAGACTAGAAACAACTCTATCAAAAAAAGCATTCAAATAATCCTTACTAATACCCACAGTTTTTGGCTTGGCACATAATGAAAATTACGTGAAAATGCATTTTGCATAGGTTCAAAAAAAGTCATTGTAGTTTTTAAAAAAGAGTTGAATGTGTACCCTTCTCTTCTTAAAATAGCGTAAGGCAGTATTAAGATAGGATCAAAACTGTTTAGCCTTAGTTCTTAATAGTGAAAATGCTCATGAGCAATATTTTCTTTTGTCACTATATATATCTTCTGTGCCTGTGACTATGAAGAAATGACAAAAGGAATAGTTTAAGGCTTTGAGTAGTTTTCTTTAGGGTTAATAACCAAGTGAGGCACATGCAATTTAGAGGTTTCTAACTTAATGAGTTAAGATAATAAAAATTTCAGAAGACAATTGAAGTACAGACAAAACCAAAGAGAAATAAAGATCTCCATTATCTTTGCCACTGAAATGTGGCAAATCACCTACCGTCAGCACTATGGAGTAGAAGTCTCTAGAACTACATTGTCCAATACTGTAGGCACTAGTTAAATGTGGCTATTGAGCACTTAACATTTTGCTTGAATTCTTAACTTGATTTCATTTTAAATAATTTAAATTTAAAAACTGATTTGATTCAGTGATAGGAAAATTTTAATTATGTTTGAAAAAACTTAAGTATGTGAGTCTATCTTTTCAACTATAAATTTTCTGAAATCTAGATACAGATCAAGTATTACTGATGAAAATTTATCACCTGAATTGGAATGTAATGTAAGTATAAAATACACGTAAGATTTTTGAAGACTCAGGAGGAAAAGAAGTAGGAGTAAGACACTTCAGTAAATATTATAATGATTATATATTAAAATGCTAATATTTTGATATATTAGGTTAAGTAAAATATATTATTAAAATTAATTTCAGCTGTTCCTTTTTTTACTTTTTCAAATGTGGATACTAAAAAATATAAACTTACATATCTCTGTTGGACAGCACTTCTCTATATGGTCAAAACTGAGAATTAACAGGCTTCATTCCTAAGAATCAGAGGCCTTGGTTAGAGGTTATTAACAATTTTTGTCTGTGGCAGAGTAGTGCCCAACAAGCATTTATGGGGTACTGCCTTACCACATGGCAAGCTGTGCTATTCAAAGGGAAAATTCTTCACCTAACAGTTATTAGTAGTTAGCCATGTGATATTTTTTTAAAGAGCTAAGCAGAAAACATGTTGAATTCATGACTGTTAATAGACTGCAGTCATTTGTAAGCAAAGAATTTATGTAATGTGACAGATTCAGGAGAGTAAATTCTTAAAACTGCATATTTCTTATATGTCCTTTAAACGAATCTAATGTCTGATAGACTTGGCCAGTGAATTTACTGAGGGAATACTTTATTCCACACACTACAAAACTATTTATAGTCTTTCATTTAACCAAAAGAAAACTACAAGACAAAAAGTTCTATAAGGTAACAAAGATCTGTCCCAGCTAAAGAGAAACATGATTAATGTCCATCAGGAAAGAATAACTATGTATTTTCAGAAATAAACTGAGTCCTGATTGCATGCCTATCTTGAATAAAGGTACATTTGTATTGTGTGTCAATATTCATCACTTAAAATATGGAATCACTGAAATGACCAAGGGCCTCAAAATAAAAGATATATCGTATTTTTAAAACTATGTAAAACTTCTGTCTTTAACATTGTGTATAGTCAAAGAAGGACTAAAAAGCCCTTGGTATTATTTAAACTATATTTATCTTCATGGTCATCAACATATACACAGAAGTAGCAACCCAAGAAACTGCCTTATGTGCTTTTTAGGTTGTGTCACTCCACACCTCACAAACACTGTCTCCATCTAAGAAATGCTTACTGTCCTTCCGTTCCTCACAAGCACTGGAGGGTCAGCCAATGTTGGGCTGTTTGGATTTCCTCAAATGAGCCCTGCTGCTCTGTGCCTTTGTGTCATCTGTTCTTTCTTCCTAGAATGTCCTTTCCTGCCTATGGCCTCAGAATTCATCTTTAAAACCCTTCTCTTAGAAACCTCTAATATCCCTCGTCCTCCCTACTTCTACAGAGTTAATTAATCACCCCCTCTGCCCTACCTCTGTACTTTGGGCATTCTGCTGCTGCTGTCCTTACACTGTGTACCTGGCTGGTCTCCTATCCTACTGTATGATAGGAAAAGGAAGGAAATAGGTCTTATTCAATTATTTTTGTCCAGAACCCTAGCACCATGCCCAGTAATTAGTATATGCCTAATTTCCTAAATTACCTTTAATGACTTGTCCCCTATTATAAATTCTCCTGTACTTCCACATTCGTTTGAATTTCAAAGAAGCATCATATAAGAATTGAAAATATAATATCAAAGATAATTTAAAGTTTACCACCAGGAACTATAGGAGTAGATAAGAGTTCACACAGTAGGCAAAATATTTTCCCAATAGAATTATTGACTTGGTAGCAAAGTGGCTCTATTCTACCTCCTATAAAGTAGTAGCTTAATTTAGTGCTGCTAATTTTACTGCTCTGTGATTTTACTGTAATCATTCATTTTTTTATCCATACATAGGAAATGCTGATCATTGCTGTTTTAATAGAACAGTCTTTCAAATGGGTATTTGCATAAACCAAGGTGTATTAACAGCAAGTACTTGGTCAAGAGGTCACTTCAAAAGCTGATTGAAAAATTAAAGATGAAATAATATGACAATAGAGTGCTAGAAGCAGTAAATCTAGCAGATCAACCCCAGGGAGCAGTCATCAGGAATTGGGTGGCTCATCCTAAGCAAAAGCCTTTCACCAGGCTGAGTGTCAAAGCATCACTTGGCAGCATAAAGTGGGACAACAAAACAAAGAACAAGACTCATGGAAGTGACAATTAGTAGTGAGTGACACCCTGGTCTTTAGTAACTTTGGAAAACTGCTGGTGAAATCAACATTCATAGCATCATCTTCAAATAAAGGGGCAATGATTGTGTATAGATTCATAAATGTATAGGTGTGGATATACCCAGTACCTTCAAAACTGTAGTTTGGTAATGTCACATAGAAAGCAAAACCATTCTTTGAAAAGTCCTATGGTAGTCACCTTAGAGTATGAGTCTGGCTATTTTTCACTTGGCATTTGTGACCACAAATTAAACAGAATGTAGTTTATTACCCTTTTAAACAGCCTTGCAACTTGAATATTTGATTTCATGGATAACATACTGAGTGAATTGCTTCCTTATATTTTTTACACTTATTTTGGTGGTATAAAAATATTAATTTTATAGTTTTCTTTCATAAACTCAATTTATTTAATCCATTCAGATTATTTTTTCGATTTTTTTTTTCTTTTGAGACAGAGTCTCGCTTTGTCACCCTTGGTAGAGTGCTCTGGCATCATAGCTCACAGCAACCTCAAACACTTGGGCTCAAGTGATTCTCTTGCCTCAGCCTCCCAAGTAGCTGGGACTACAGGCGCCAGCCACAATGCCCTACTATTTTTAGAGTAGGGGGTCTCACTCTTGCTCAGGCTAGTCTCAAACCTGTGAGTCAGGCAACCCACCTGCCTCGACTCCCAGAGGGCAGGATTATAGGTGTGAACCACTGCATCTGGCCTTATTTTTTCTATATTAAATGTTACATCACTTACATTTTGATGATTTCTCCCTTTCCTACACAAATATTGACACCGTTTGTACATTGCTTTTTGTTTTTTCACTTGTTTTCTTTTTGTGTGTGTATGTTTGGGGTATTTTTTGTTTGTTTGTTTTATTTTGTTTTGGTTTTTGAGACAAACTCTTGCTCTGTCACCCAGGGTGGGTGCAGTGGCTTGACATTGGCTCACTGTAACCCTGAACTCCTGCCTGGGTTCAAGCGATCCTCCCACCATAGTGTCCAAAGTAGCTGGGATTACAGATGTGTGCACCAATGCCAGCTAACTTTTTTTGTTTTTGCCAAGATGGGGTCTCTGCAAAAAGACCAGCCTGGTCTCTGACTCCTGGCTTCAAGCAATCCTGTTGCCTTGGCCTCCCAAACTTCTGGGAGCCACCATGCTCAGCCAATTTAACAATATTGAGTCCTGCTAATGCGGAGTACTATTTTAAGCTCTTCAGAAAGAGCAGTAGACAAAATAGACAAAAATCCCCACCCACGTGAAGTTTATATTTTTACAGGCACTTTTAGTGTCTAGACAGTTCAAAACCTGAGGCTCCCATAATACAAATAACATTTTATTTTATGTATTGATTATTTTTCTCTTTTAACAAACAGAAGTGCCCAGATTTTTTTTAAAATAAATGAATTGTAGTAGCTAGATATCTTCTGTAATCCAAAGATAATTTGCTTTCTCCATTAATATTTTGGACTTTCTCCAATAAGCTTTTGTATAAACAGCTTCAACTGGTTCCACAAGTAGCCTGAGTACTTTAAAACCATAGATGCCTTCCTGAGTGGGTGACTTGTATTTGATCTACATTTAGTAATATTACCCCAGTTTTATTATACTGATACTAGTATACTTAATACATCTCATCATCGTGAACTGCTTTATCTTCACTAACTGGTAGTTTTCTTCCTTCTATTTCTATTAATTCCAGGTAAACTTAATATTTTAGTAGTTGATTAAAAATCACATAGTAAATGGGAGCCTACATTTATAACCATGTAGCAGTACTTTTTTTTTCCAGATAAAAAAGTCTCCAAAAATTCTTCCCTGTCTGTCCTATAAAAATTAAGCTCCCTATTGCTCACTTCAGTTGTGTATTCCACCTTTCCTCATAGCTCTAATAATATGTGGTAATGACCAACAGGGAGCATTGTGAATGTTTTGTCCAATTCTGTAAATCTAGTGCCTAGCACACTGCTTAGCATAAGGGAGTTAATTAATTAGAAGATAGAAGCAGATTTAGTCATTTCTCTGCATTTGAATTCATGTTTTCAGATCCTATATTCTTTCAGAAGATCTTAGTATATAATCTTGCCACAATTAAGTAAAGGACTCAGGTTAAGTGCTCCTAAATTCTTCCAGACTGGCTCCCCGTAATCACCCAGTGAGCAGTTGCCATCATTGCTTAAGAGCTCAATTGCCAAGACTCCCATGTTAATTTTCTCCAGTATCTTTCTCTTTTAGTTCTAAAATAAGAATCTACATTTTTAAAGTTATAAATGTCTCTTTTGAAAAGCATTAAAATCATGGAATATGCATCTCAGAAGATTACTGTGGCTAGAATCCAGTTTTATTCACATGTGAAAAAATGTATTTCCTTTGTAATATTTTTGACCATTTTTTGGCTATCTGCTTATCTCATAACAAAACTCTTAACACTAAGCCACAATCAGTTGCATACAACTGAGCACACACTGTGGAGCTGGGTAAAAGGTATATTGCTAATATGTTGTACCTATTATAATTTTTTAATAAATATATCAAGATTTATATAGGAAAAGTTGAGCTGAACTTTCAAGTATGAAGTATGTATTTAATCCAAGGATGTGATGTTACACCTTAGAAACCTCTTTTGCAAGAGGCTCTGGAGCCTGCAGCATAATCTTTTGTATATTTTCAGTGGTGGCAAATCTTTGTCATTTGACAGTTTATTTTTAATGAAGAGTCATTCAGAAACAACGATGGTGAGTAGCATGGATGATTAAATTGGATAACCCCACATTTGATCAAACAATAGATATGTAATAAATAGTAGAAACACTATTTTTTTTATTCATCAAGCTAGATCATTCTATATAAAGCATTTAAAACAGTGAAAGATGGCAACCTCTTTCCAAGCTTAAAATCTTGAAAAGTGACTGTTCTGCAATATAAAATAATACTTCTACACGTGATCATGTGGCTTATGTATTTAAGGAACATATAATCATAATAGAATGACATGAAAAGTTGAAGAACTAAATACAGTGTTTATTGGTTAAGTGTCCAAAGAGGCAAAGGAATGTAAAGAAAAAACTATATAGGAGCATCAATATACATTATCATTATCTTCATTAAGAGATTATGTTCTTGTGAATTTTCTAGAGCCTTTTGTTTACATTATCTCTAGTAATCCACATTAAAATTCTTGTGAACAGACAGGTATTCTTACTCTGTTCCCCAAAGAGGCAACCAAGGCTCAGAAGGTAAAAAGGTTTGCCTTGTGTCATACATTCATCACAAAGTGATTTAGAAATCTAACTGATCTCTTTTCATTCATTCCTGGGTCTCTTTGTACACAGGCACCTGGATAAATGATTGCTGACTTCCACATCTGTATCTTTCAGTTCTTTTTATTTTGGTCCTTCCTAAGATACAGCCTTCTGAATATGAAAACATTAGTGCAAAAGAGACATGAAAGTGATTGTTAAGGACATAAAAATATGTGAATAATTGTTGTGAACGTATTCTGCTACAGATGTTAAATAAAATAAACAGGATGTTAAATAAAATCCTGGCTCTAGAAGCAGGATTCAAGCCAAACTGCATTAATGGAGCTTGCCTGATGTTTTCATATGGATGAAATCAAATCAGAATTAAAATCAACAGCAAACTGGGATTGAGAAAGAAAAAATGAAAGCATGTAATCTACCGCTTGTGGGGGGGGGGGTGTTGGGAGGAATAGTAAACATTGAAGACACTTATATGCAGAAATGGAGAGAAATTTTTCCTGGTTCATGAGAGCTTGTGGACTACAGGCATACTCAAGAGATATTGTGGGTTTGGTTCCAGACCACTGCAATAAAGCAAATATCACAATAAAGTGAGTCACACAAATTGTTTGGTTTCCAAGTGCATGAAAAAGTTACGTTTACATTGTGCTGCAGTCTATTAAGTGTATAATCACATTATGTCTAAAAAATGTACATACCTTAATTTAAAAATATCTTATTGTTAAAAATGCTAGCCATCATCTGAGCCTTCAGTGAGTCATAATCTTTCTGCTAGTGGAGAGTCTTGCCTTTATGTTTATGAGGCAACTTAATGATTACTGAAGGTTGGGGTATCTGTGGCAATTTCTTAAAATTAGACAAAATGAAATTTACAACATTGTTTGACCTTTCTTATCTTGAAAGACTTCTCCATAGCATGCTATACAGTTTTGTAGGATTTTACACACAAGAGAACTTCTTCCATAATTAAAGCCCATCTTTTCCAACCCTGTCATTGCTTTATTAACTAAGCTTATGTAATAGTCAAAATATTTTGTGGTCATTCCTACAGTGTTAACAATACCTCCACCAGGAGTAGATTCCATCTCAGAAAACCATTTTCTTTGTACATCCACAAGAAGCCACTCTTTATCTATTCAAATTTTATCATGAAACTGCAGCCATTTGGTCACATCTTAGGGATCCACTTCTAGTTCCCCTGCTCTTTATACCACATTTGCAGTTATTTCCTACACTTAAGTCTTAAACCCCTGAAAGTCATCCACGAGGGTTGGAACCAACTTCTTCCAAACTCCATTTAATGTTGATATTTTGGCCTCCTCCCATAAATAATGAATGTTCTTAATACTAGAATGATGAATTTTTGCAGGAGATTTTCCATTGACTTTCCCCAGATCCACCAGAGGAATCACTATTTATGGCAGTTATAACCTTATAAAATGTATTTATTGAATAATAAGACTTGAAAGTCAAAATTACTCCTTAATTCAAGAGCTGCAGAATGGATGCTGTGTTAGTAGGCCCGAAAACAGGATTCATTTTCTTGTACATCAGAGCTCTTAGATAACTAGGTGTGTTGTCAATGAACAGTAATACTTGAAAGGAATCTTTCTTTCTGAGCAGTAGGTCTCAACAGTGGGCTTAAAATATTCAGTAAACTATGCTATAAACAGATGTACTGTCATACAGGCGTTTTTCTTCCATTGATAGAGCACAGAGTAGATTTAGCATAATTCTTAAGGGTGTAAGATTTGGGGAATGGTAAATGAGCATTGGCTTCAATTTAAAATCATTAGCTGCATTAGCTCCTAATAAGAAAGTCAGCTTGTCTTCTGAAGTTCTCAAGCCAAGCATGAACCTATTCTCTGTGGCTAGGAAAGTCCTAGATGGCTTATTCTTCCAACAGACGGCTGATTTAACTACATTGAAAATCCATTGTTTAGCGTGGCCACCTTAATCAGTGATCATAGCTAGATTTTCTGGATAATTTGCTGCAGCTTCCTTATCAGCATTTGGTGTTTCACCTTGTACTTTTATTTCATGGAAATGGCTTCTTTTTTTAAATCTTATGAACTAACCTCTAAAGATTCCAACTTTTCTTCTGCAGCTTCTCCACTTTCCTCAACCTTCATGGAAATGAAGAGAGTTAGGACCTTGCCCTGGATTGGCTTTTGGCTTAAGGGAATGTTGTGTCTGGTCTGCTCTGCTATCTAGACTGCCCAAACTTTCTCCATATCAGCAATAAAGCTGTTTCATGTTCTTATTATTCATGTGTTCATTGGAGTAGCACTTTTAATTTCCTTTAAAAACTTTTCCTTTGCATTCACAACTTCACTAACTAGTCTAAGAGGACTAGCTTTCACCCCGTCTTAGCTTTCAACATGCCTTCCTCTCTGAGCATAATCATGTCTAGCTTTTGATTTACTGTGAGAGATGTATAACTCTTCCTGAACACTTAGAGGCCACTGTAGAGTAATTAAATTGGTCTAATCTCAATATTGTGTCTCAGGGAATAGGGAGGGAAAGGGAGAGAGATGGGGGGTCGGAGGAAATAAGCCAGTTCATGGAACAGTCAGAACACATACAACATTTATGGAATAAATTTGCCATCTTACACTGGTGTGGTTCTTGGCACCCCAAAACAACTACAATAGTAACACAAAAAAATCACTCATCACAGATCACTATAGCAAATATAATAATAATTTAAATGTTTGGAATATTGTGAAAATAACCAAAATGTGACACAGAGACACAAAATGAGCACATGATGTAGGAAAAATTGCACTGATAGACTTAACTTGGTGCAGGCTTACCACAGACCTTCCATTCGTAAAAAATGCAGTATCTGTGATGTGCAGTAAACTGAGGTATGCCTGTAACGACTAGCTCAAAGAGGACAAAGAAGTCAGGGAAAGATGAGGTGTATCCTAAATGTCAGCATCAGTTTTAATGATCATCTATCTCAGAAGAGTAAATGGGGGCCATTTCTCTTAAGCAACCACAACAGCAATAGCAATGAACACAACCGGGAATTAGGAAGAAAGAGCTCAGATACAGATTCCTGTAGTATAATCATAGAAAAGAAGGCTCCTATCATTTAACACTTACTGCAATTCCCTTTTATCGCTTTGTTTGATCCCCACAACAATCCTATGGGAGTTGCTCAAAGTCACACTACTGTGGGATATGTCTGACTTCACCACACTCTGATGCCTCCAGAATGAATTGTCCTTTCTTTCAAGGAGGTCACACAATCTAGGTGGGCCAGACCCCTGTACACGTCTCACTATTCTGCCACCAGAAATTGAATACACACACAAGTGCACAGGCACACACACAGACACACACCCCGTACAGAGCCAAAAGTACCTACAAAGCAAAATACCTGCATAGGAATATGGTATTAAATGCGTAGATCAGGGCACGGGACACGGCTTATTCAGAATTACAAGGGTTAATTAGAAAAGACTTTCTAGAGGGGCAGAACATTCAACCCTGTTTTAGAAGACGGAAAGGACAAATACAAGGGGAGTGAATCAGGCATTCTCTGAAGAAAATGTAATGGGCAAGGCGTGGAGGCAAGAATGAGCATGCTGTGAGCAGGAGATGACAAGTAGCTTTGTTTGACTGAAACAAAGTTTTAAGCAGTCCTGAAGAATCATTCATGTGAGAAAATATTTAAGGACTCAACTACGTGAACATCATCTTTCTTCAAACAAATTTCAGTACTTGCTATAGAATTATTAACATGTACTCAGAAGGCTTTAAAATAAGGCTGGGAACCACGACTTGCTCTTTGCAGTTCCTTAATAGTTTTCTCCCAAAGGGACCATTCAATTCTCCTTGTCTTTGGGCTGCTCTACATTCTAGCAGCACTAACTCCCTTGGGTCTATAAATACTAGTTTCCAAAAAAATCACAAACTTTCTATTTCCTTAAGTGGGGAATACAATTTTTATTTATAGCTGAAATGTATTATTTTGTATTTTCTGAAATTCTTTCCCAACAAAAGACCACAACTATTTGTGGTGGAAGAATATTTTGTAGTTCAACATGTGGAAACTTGTTTTTCTAAGATACTTTAATGCATTACTAAAGAAATATGTTTGCTTTACTTTGCTGCCTGTTATTTTTATAGACCATTTATTTGTGATACTAAGAGCTTTAAACAATAAACTAACACAATCCCAACTCCCTAGAATCTCCTCTAGGGAGAATGTGTGGTCTGGATGTTAAAACATACCAGATGATGGAATAATAGGAACTCTGGGTCTGATTCCTGATTTCAACATTTCTCGATTACGTTCATTCCCTGTGCCTCAATTTCTTTACCTATGAAATGGAGATAGCCATTTTTACCTCTTAGCAAATACTTACAAAATATATTCAAAACCCTAGTGAAGCACAAATATAGGTTTGAAAGTACTTCCTCCTATTTATGACAAAAATACAAAGTCTATGTGACATAATAAGAAGTGAGTAGGGCGCCGGCCCCATATACCGAGGGTGGTGGGTTCAAACCCAGCCCTGGCTGAACTGAAAAAAAAAAAAAAAATAGCCGGGCCTTGTGGCAGGTGCCTGTAATCCCAGCTGCTTGGGAGGCTCAGGCAGGAGAATCACGGAAGCCCAAGAGCTAGAGGTTGCTGTGAGTCCTGTGACATCATGGCACTCTACTGAGGGCGGTAAAGTGAGACTCTGTCTCTACAAAAAATAATAATTAAAAAAAAAAGGTCGCCAGAATAGAGAATTGATCATTCATCTCAGACCTCTCAGAAGGTGACCAAAATGCCCCTGAAAATTTGCATCAATTTATATGTGGCCCAGTTCTGAAAGAGGCATTATTCTGGTTTTTGAATGACTTTCCTAGGCTTCTGAACGTAAGTATATAGCTCTAAAATAATGTCTTTAAACTACCTACACTGAAAGGCCAGATTATTTCTCCCCAAATTTCAAATCTGTCAAAGACTGATACTTTTGCAAAATGTAATAAAAATGAATTCATAGAAAAATTAAAAAATTTAAATGCAGTCATACAAAATAAAAGCTTACATTTATCATTAGATCCAATAAGCAAAATTACTCTGTGAAATTCTAGACATTTCTAAATACAGTCTATTTTGAACAAGTCAGGGTTTGGTGCTGGTGTGTGGACCAAGCATACTTTGAGTAGCACTATTCTAAAGTACCCTCCCTAAACTCTCTTTCCATCATTTCTTCCTGTGCCTTTCCCAGGAATGTTCCCAACACCAATCGCGTGACTGTGCACAGAGGAGTCTGCAGAACTAGAGCCTGGATAGTGCTAGAACATTTAGAGACATCTCCTCATCTTTGAGCATCTATCTATACTAGAGCATATTCTAAGCGTTGTTTCTCCATTTCAAGCCCAGAAATGAATCAGGGCAGTTCCTTAATTACTAGGAATAGGCACAACCTCCTTGGAAAAAAAGCTGAACGTTCTAGGCTTATTTGAACAACTTCAAAGTTGCACTTCTGGGTGACTACCTGGGGAGTTTCCTGAGACTTTCTGTGGCCATTCTTAGTCAGAGTTGGGCACACCCAACTCCAAGTGGAATCCCAGGTCCTTCAAGCCTTCATTCCTGGTTCAGAGACCATGGGACCTGAGAGAGTCAGGGACTATAGAAGTGCATTTCACCTCCTGCTGAGCCTTAGTTTTAGTGACCTCTGCCATCTTCAGTAATGACATTGGCCTCCTCAAACAATGCTTAAAAGCACTCATCCTTATCCTTTGGCAACATTTTTCACTAACAACTACATTCCTGTAATATCAGATAAATAAAAAATAAAGACTAGCCAATGTGTATCAATCTTTCTTTATGACTTAAAGACTAAAAGAAAATAACTTCCTGAAACTCCATCCCTCCCCCTCCCCAATGTAATAATGATGTAGTGAGTTGCTACCCTTGACTTCTGCTTCTGCATATACTTATAATTAAATTAAGGATTACCTTATCTGGAGTCTGAAAAAGAGGGAGACTCAACCCCCAGAAAAGGTGTAAGAAACTATGTGCATCTGAAAATTTTTCCCTGTCAAATGGGGCCTTCATTTTCATCAGATTTTCAAAAGAGCTCCATTTAAAAAATATAGATATTTAAAATCTATCAAGCAACCCTAAATAGAAAAGTAGCTATCTTTCTGTACTCTTGACCTAGACTCTAAACAGCATTAGACTCTCGTCTTATTTAATTTTCCTCTCTAGTCTATATCATGAATCACTGTAGGCATTTAAAAAATGAATTAGTATAGAATAAAATAATCACTGGTGTATGAAGCATAGTAAGGATAAGTACCATTTCATGACACTTTTGTTGTGTGTACTGGGTCTTGATGTAAAATGTTTTTTTCTTTTTCTTTTTTTATCTGGGTTGAGGCCAAAAAGGTCCCATTGGAAGCCATTAATGTAGAGTTTTAGCACTCAGGCTTGAATGCATACAATAATTACCTGGGCAGTAAATTAAAATGTGGATTCCTAGGCCCTGCCTGCAGGATTTGGTCATCAGAAATCTACAAGTGTGTGCAAAGCTCCTCGGGTGAATCAGATACAGGTAAACGATTAGCACACTGGGGTAAATACTCACCTGGAATCACTGATGGAGAGCATAGGCTTGGGCATCACATAGACCAGGCATCCTCAAACTTTTTAAACAGGGTGCCAGTTCACTGTCCCTCAGACCGTTGGAGGGACGGACTATATAGTTTTAAAAAAAAAGAACTATGAACAAATTCCTATGCACACTGCACATATCTTATTTTGAAGTAAAAAAACAAAACGGGAACAAATACAATCACACCGCCTCATGCGGCCCACAGGCCGTAGTTTGAGGACCCCTGGCATAGACCATAACAAAAAGACCAACACAGGCGTGTTTAGGATCTTGGCAAATTACGCTGTAAGCACTAGTTTCCATGTCTGTGAAATGGCATTCAATGTCCTATCACAGAGTAGTATTACAGGAAATAGCCTGTGTACAGGGCCAGCTACATGTAATGCAAGGCCCAGTGCAAAATTAAAATACAGGATCCCTTGTTCAGAACTATTCAGAATTTCAAGATGATGACAGCAGACCATTAACCCAAGGGCAGGGCCCTCTGAGCTCAGCTTCTTGCACTGCTTCACAGGTGCACATCCATGAACCAGCCCTGTGAGGGTAAACTAGCTAATTCAGTGCTTAATGTATACAAAGTTCAAAAATGGGTGGCTTTATCTAGCTAGAGCATATATCAGTACAACTGTGAGGCAATCTATGTAAAAGCATTTCAAACAAAAGCATGCAACTATAAATAGACCAAGGGATTATTAACAGGATGTGCACTAACTATTATGATGCTCATAGGAGCGGATCTGAACTTCCTTAATTAGGATCAGGGATGCTTTGTTCTACAGTTTGGTTGTTTGAAAGAAGAGCCATTGTGCAAGTACAACCACTGAATTGTTTCTGGCATGTCCAAGATTTGCCACTCCTATTGGTGCCCTCAGATGGGGAGTGGGGGGTGTCACAGTTGGACAACCCACCACTCTCTTTCAATAGCAGAGCCCTAAGTGTGAGAGGAAAGAAACTTCCACTCCCTCCCCTCTATTAAAGCCTCTCAGGAACTTCTCGGCAGCCTGATGAAAGTCTACTCTCTTCATCAATCACTACAACACTTTCAAGATTTAAATACAACACTTTCAAGATTTAAGAATAATTCTCAAAACTTCATGTCAAGTAGAAATCAAGCATTTTAACACCAGGTCAGAGATGGAAAAAACAACATATGGGAAAGCTCACTCGCAATCTTGGGGCAACTTATCTACCCACTTCAATTGTTATCTCTATGCCCTCAACTCACCAAAGTACATGCCCATTCATTTTTGATCTACCTTTGACAAAATTAAATATATTTACATTGGTGGCACCTGTAGCTCAGTGGGTAGGGCGCCGGCCATGTATACCCAGGGCTGGTGGGTTTGAGCCCAGCTGGGCTTGCTAAAACAATCACTACTGCAACAACAACAAAAATAGCTGGCATTGTGGAGGGCTCCTGTAGTCCCAGCTACTTGAGAGGCTGAGGCAAGAGAATTGCTTAAGCCCAAGACTTTGAGGTTGCTGTGAGTTGTGACACTCCAGCACTCTACCTAGGGCAACATCTTGAGAGTCAGTTCGAAAAAAAATAAATGAATGGGTGGCACCTGTGGTTCAAAGGGGTAGGGTGCCGGCCCCATATGCTGGAGGTGACGGGTTCAAACCCAGCCCCAACCAAAAACTGCAAAAAAAGAAAAAAAAATAATAATTAATTAATTCAAATAAATAAATAAATATATTACCCTTAACCTTAAATGAGTTTGAATGCCTTTTTTTGTAATTGTTGTTTTGAGACAGAATCTCACTCTTCTGCCCTAGCTACAGTGGCATGGTGTCATAGCTCACAGCAATGTCAAACTCCTGGGCTCAGCGTCACAAGTAGAGGACTACAAGCATGCACCACCACACCCGGCTAGTTTTTCTATTTTTAGTAGAGATAGCATCTCACTCTTGCTTGTGCTGGTCTTGAACTCCTGGAGCTCAAATGCTTTAAGTACACATGGGCTTAAAACCAAATTTCACATCTTTGTTCCTCACAATAGTTTTTCTTCCCGGTATTCCATTTTGTTACAGTGTTCTAGAATATGGAATTTGCTATAGTTTATCCCTACATACATACACCTATCACACCTAACACAGGCATTTTGTGTTCTAGTTATTTGTGCACTCCTCTTTTGCTCTAACACCCGGAGGGCAAGACATATTCTATCCTCCATTTGCTTAGTGATAGATACTGAGGAGGCCCTGCAGCAGCAGGCCCTTAGCATATTTCAGCATCAGTTCCAATATCCACCTCTTCTTGTTTGCTGCATACTTGGGTTGCCAAATGTGGCTCCAGTCATCTGGTCGTTGCTATGTCAAATGCTCCTTGACACTTTGGATCCATGACAAAAGTCACAATTTGCACTTCTTGTGTTCCTATTAAGAAATATTTGCCTGGAATAGGATTGAGGTGTATACATCTTCTACTCATTCCATTGGGTAGCAAGGTAATTTAATTTAAAGGCACTTAAATGTAAGCACCTTAAATCATTCTTATATGACTTTTTTTGATGTCTTAGTAATTGGAACTACTTCTCTAGTTTATCAGTCAATCAACAGGTATAAGAACAGTGTATGAATCAATCTAACATGCTAGGTCAGATTCTGATACAGTAATACAAGCCATAATTGAGCATCAAGCACCTTAAAATTGAGTTGAGTATATGGCCTACACAATTCAAAACAAATCAACTAAAATCACGTAATGGGCCATAAATTTTGGAGATGGCTATACAGTTATAAGATTAGTATGTAAATGAATGACTAAAAGAAGGGCTCATGGGGATAGTTCTGTGCATGAACTTTGAAGGATGAGAAGTGGCTAGATGGATGGATAGTAGGGAGATAAGGGAAAACAGATGGGAAACAGAAAATAATAAACAAGGTCAGCTTAATTTTAGAATGTAGGAAAGATCAGTAAGGAGATCAGCCTGTCTAGAGATAGGAGTTTGTATATGGGAATAGCAGGTACCGAATTTTGTATATTTAGGTAAGCCTGGAACATTAGGCTTGAAATGATGAGAAGACTTTGAATTTAATCTGATAGGCAACAGAAAACATCTTTTCAAGGAAGTAACAGCAAGAGAGTGGGCATATGAATCTGTCATTGGTACACAAGATGATTTGGGAGGATGAGGATTATAGGGTGGCCAGGGGATGGAGCTTCTGCCATAATCCATATATGATGTTATTAGAAGCTGGACAGCCATAGAGGTAGCAGTGTAGAGTGTGGAAACTGAAAGGAACCTGGGAATAGCTGAAAAGACTTAATTCAATCCACAAGTAGTCACTGAGTGCCTGCTAAATGAAGAGCTTTAGCTATGCCAGAGAAATCATTAAAAACAAGATACACACAGCCCTGCTATCCCAGAGTTTTCCTTCTAGTAAAGGGTGCAGACAATAAAAGAAGCAAGCAGGCACAGTACAATGTCTAGGTATTCTGAAATGAAAAGTGGGAAATATTCTCCATGGACATATACAGAATGATTCCTAGCCCCACTGGACCAGGGCAGTGGTAGAGAGTTAGAAAAGATATCTAAGTAAAATGATATCTGATGTAAGAGTATTCTGGGCATGCAACACAATGGGGCAAATGTCATGTACCCAACATAGTGCACACAGAAAACACACATAGTTTAGAAGCAGCTCTCAATCTTGAAATCATTTCTTCTTGACAAACAGCAGAACAGAGCCTTGGATTTAAGACTTCTGTTTCAGACTTGAAGACAATGGAAATTGATCGGGTTTGTATTCCTCCTTTTTAAAAAATAATATATAGTTTTAAAGTATAGGAAGGTGTCAAGGTCCTTGCTCTAGGCAGCTGTTGGCCAAAATCAGAGCACGGTGCACTTCAAAATATGTTGAAAGATAAAAAAGGCTTTAGAGAGCAAGATGTATGTATTTTTTATATCAGCCATGATGCCCCATTATCTGCTTAAAGACTGGACACCAAAGTTTCTTCTCTTATTACAAAGACTCGCTAAAAAGGGCAAAGGGAAGGGTGGGTGCATCATCCTGTGCTCTCATGAGCCTAGTGATAAATGGGCAGGTAAAGTATTTGAAACAAACTATGCAGCACCAGAACCAATGATCTCTCTTCCTTTAATAAGGGAAAAACAGGAAGAGAGGCAGGTTTGAGGGGTGGGAGGTAACAGTTCAGTTGTTAACACAGTGAGTCTGAGGTGTCTGTGGGACATCAAGATGGAAAGATCCAATTTGCAGGTAAATGTGGAGCTCAGAGGAGAGGTCAAGGCAGCCTATAGAATGAACACTTTCTTTAAGAAAATATCTGAAGGGCGGCGCCTGTGGCTCAGTGAGTAGGGCGCCGGCCCCAAATGCCGAGGGTGGTGGGTTCAAACCCAGCCCTGGCCAAACTACAACAACAACAAAAAAATAGCCGGGCGTTGTGGCAGGCGCCTGTAGTCCCAGCTCCTCGGGAGGCTGAGGCAAGAGAATTGTGTAAGCCCAAGAGTTACAGGTTGCTGTGAGCCGTGTGATGCCACGGCACTCTACCCGAGGGCGGTACAGTGAGACTCTGTCTCTACAAAAAAAATATATATATCTGAAGCAAACATTGGAAAATTTTAATGTCTATTAGGTCTTTTTATAATACCCCTTCTTATAGATACAGAAGGAGTTTGAATCATCTGAAGAATCAGATGATTCTTTTTAGCTAACATTTTGGCATAATTATCTTCTTATTAAACAAAATACTTCAAACATGGATGGGGACTGTGGCTACACCTGTAGTCCTACTACTAGGGTAGGCCGAGGCAAGTGAATTTCTTGAGCTCAGAAGTTCAAGACAAGCCTGAGCAAGAGCAAGACCTTATCTTTACTAAAAATAGAAAAAGTAGCTGGGTGTTATGGTGAGTGCCTGTAGTCCTTGCTACTTGGAAGGCTGAGGCAAGAGGATCATTTGAGCCCAAGAATTTGAGGTTGTTGTGAGCTATGAAAATGTTACAGTACTCTACCAGGGTGTCAGAGTGAGACTCTGTCTCAAAAAAAAAAAAATTAAACATAAAGAAACATTAAAGAAATCATTTAACAAGTACAACTGTCCATCAACCCCAGCCCTGAGCCTTTAAATCAATTTACTCAGAAACCACAAAGGCCAGCAGACAAAATCTGCTAATCTTTTCCTCTCCTATCTCATGCCCCATCCCCTGTTTTTCATTCCCTTTCTCTTTCCTCTTCTCATTTCATCATGCCCTTCTATCTCACCATCCCTCTTCCTTGACTAGTATTCATTCTCTTTGCCTGGTATAGACCTTATAAGATGTTACCTTTCCCTTCCACAGAATTAAGTCCATCACATCTTTCAGTGTATCATCCCAGCTTTTCACAGTCCTTGATGGCACCCGGGAAAAGGATGGTGACTGATCTCCATGGAACTCTTACTCTCAGAGCCTTCCACCTTTCCACACTAAAGAGGATTTGGCCCCCCCAAACAATGTATGAATAGCAACAATCTCCCAACAGTCTGCACACGGGTCTTAGCAAGTATCATTCTGTAGCTCTCTTACTGTGCTCTCCATACGGAGCTTGCTCTTACAATCCTGCTCACCTCCTGTTTTCCTCTTCAGCTTCAAACCAGCATTGAAATCATTCTTTGTGCTCATAAGAGAGCAACATTATTGCATATAACAAATTCTTCAACACTGAAAAATCTGGGATAATATTTTAATTGCCAGTAGCCAGGAACCCTCTGACCCAGCAACACTTAATTTGGAAGTCTACATTTTAGCCCCTATCCAACTTTTAAATTATTTTTCCTCGCTTTCCATCCTAACTAACCTTAAATACTCAACTCCTTCCTGAAATCTTCTCTGGCTATTCAAACTCACTTTCTTATTTCCCTTTTCCCAAAGACTTCAGTACACAGTCGTACAGTCATCCCTCTGAGGGCTTGGCTCCAGGAGCCCTGCAGATGCTCAGTCTTGGATATAAATGGTGTGGTATTTTCATGTAACCTACCACACATTCTCCCATGTAAATCCTTTCTAGATTACTTATACTGCCTAACACAACACAAATGCTATGGAAATAGTTGTGATACTGTACGATTTTTTATTTGTATTATTATTATTTTTTTTTGGAGACAGAATCTCACTTTGTCACCCTTGGTAGAGTGCTGGGGCCTCATAACTCACAGCAACCTCAACCTCTTGGGCTCAAGCGATTCTCTTACCTCAGCCTACCAAGTAACTGGGACTACTACCACCACAATGCCCCACTATTTTTAGAGACGAGGTCTTGCTCTTGCTCAGGTTGATCTCAAACTCCTGAGCTCAGGCAATCCACTCCAGCCTCCAAGAGCACTAGGATTACAGGCAAAAGCCACCATGCCTGACCCTTATTTGTGTTCTTTTTTATTATTGTACTATTATTTTCTATTTTTTCTGAATATTTTGAATCTGTAGATGTAGAACATAAAAGTAAGGAAGCCTGACTAAATTACCATCAAACTAGCAAAATACTTGTTTGTGTTATGTCTTTTCGCCAAAACTTTTGCATCCCTCCCTTCTCTTGGCATAGTGCAAATCAAACTGTAGTTTGGTCAAAGCAAATATAAATCCATGCTCATACTAACGTATCTATACTGGGAGTGGGAGAGAGGAAAAGTCATGTCCAATAAAAGCCAGCTAGAAGTTGCCATGTCCCTACCTGCCAGCCCATGCATCTCCCTGATACCACATATTTTGGAGTGTCAGTGGCTTCTGTGTCCTGAGTCAGGTCGTGCTCAGAAAGGACATGGTCAAGAGCACCCTGATGTATATCCATCCCCGAAATTTCTCTAAGACGTGATGTTCCCAGTTTTACAGCACATCTCCCGAGAGGTTCTTACTTCTCACAGCATAAACTATCAAAAACATGCAAGTAGCCCTGCCATGTTCATAAGGAAATTTATTTTTATTCTTTCCCTGAGGCTTTATGATGACATCAGTGACCGTAAATGTGAATGCAAGTAAGAACAGAGGAGCTTTAGATGGTCCAGCTGCTTGTTTAGGATAGGATAAGGGGCAAGATTTATGCAAATGGGGTGGATATTTGATATATAAAAAGATAGTGTATATAATTTACTGAGCACGTATTCTGCACCAGGTACTGCACTAAATCCTTTGCAAATGTTATCCCATGAAGTAGACATGCTGTTACTTTCTCTATGTTAGAGATGATGACAATGAGGATAACAGAGGTTCAGTACTTTACCCAAGGTCAACACCTAGAAATTTTAGTATCAGCATTTAAAATCAGACAGTCTGGTTCCAGAGCCCACATTCTTAGCCCTTAATATTCTCCTGTATATAAAGAGGAAGTTCAATCCTACTGAACTCTTTCTGTACTTTTACTTTATCATATGACACACCTGGGAATACCTGAAAAGTTCTTTCTCGGGGGGCTGCATAGGAAATTTGGGCACTGGCAAGGACTGTGCATAAATGATCTCTAAGATCTCTTCCGACTCCAAGATTATCTAAAAACATACTGCACAAAAAGACCAAGTTTCATTAGTATTTAACTTTGAAACTGAGGGGGAAATAGATATCACCCCTTGAAGAAAGCACATGGCCGACTTGGTGTGTTCAGAAGACAGTTTTCAGCACATTCCTTTCCACCCACCACTAACAACCAGACAGGCACATTCATCCCGCCCATTTCTCCTCCCACATCTCTGCCTGAGGATCGCCTTCTCCGGGAATCCCTCTGACCTCTTCCCCTCAGCAAGTGCTCGGTCATGTCTATCCAGCGCACATCTTGTCATAGGATTTATGCACTGGCCCATCACCCTGATTTCTGTGTGGGTCTCTCCTGTGGAATGTGAGCCAGCCATCTGTGCATGGCAGTTTCCAGTCTAGTGCACAGCACTGAATAGATGCCTGATATGTGCTAGTAATAAATTAATAAATAAACCATAACAATGTAGAACCTCTAAGTCTGAGGGAAGGACCCTCACCTGTGCTGAGGGAGCTACTGGCTGAAGCCAGCTCACCACTCCTTTCACAGGTGTGAACAGCACCGGCCTGTGCAAGAACCAGGGGCAGTCAGAGAAATCCCCAAGTTGCAAACCCTTACGGTTTTCAGGTTTTCAAGACCTCAGAAGGCAAATTGTTCTCACTTGTCACTTCTAGTATCAAAATGTCACCTTTCCCAGGAGCTGCTGCTGTTGACAAGCATTGTGTGAAGCCCTCCGAGTCTTTTCCCCTGCTGGGGAGGACCAAGGACAGAAGGTTTGAGAGAGGAACACAGCCTTGCTTTTCATTGTGCTCTTGCATAAAATTTTCTCACCATGTATTTTTTTATGTACAGAAATATTTTAGTCCAAGGTTACACAAGTGACTTTACCACTTGTGTAACTCAAGTTTTCTGCCCCCACCTTCACCCTTTGACAGCTGTCTTCCTACCGGTTGATTCCAGCTCTTCTTTAAAGATGAAGTCTCACCTCCTCCAGGAAGCCTTCAGTGACCTGCTCCGCTGTAACATTTAAATGCCCTTCTCGGGGCTCCCAGCATGCTACTGTGGTCAGAAGAGTTGATGTTCAACTTGTCTGTTTTGTATCAGGCTGGGAGCTGTAGTGACAAGAACCATGTCTCATAAGCCAGCACCTTTGAACCGCATGGCGCAAACACACTCTGGCATTGCTTCTCTCCCTGTTTCTGCTTGGCAGAGGTGGGGAGTGTTAATATTCTTTGAGATCCTTCTTCATTCTGATGGTCTGTGCTTTTGGCGAAGGCCATGTCTGCATGTCTCACTGCAACAGACAGTAGGAAGAAAGACTTCAGTGTTTCCTTACTATGTTTAGATGAAAACTGACACTAAAGATAGCCTGAATAAACTTCAACAGCCCTTCCAGCTCTCCACATCTAAAACTTAATTTCCTTAGATACCACCTTCCTTTTTGCCTCCAACACAAATCTCTGCTCCCTACACAGTCAACATTAAAGAAAACAGTCTTGCCCTGAACTGAGCTGCCATCCGAGGGCTGAAGTTATAAACACTTACTGGGACTTCATAACAGTCAAGAGGGCTGAACCATTGTTGCTTCAAAGACCAGTCCAGCTGCTATTCTGCGATGAAGCATCACAGGGAGAAGAAGCTGCTGAAACAACTGCTATAGATTTTACCAGTAGTGGCTTTTGACAGACTGGAATAGAAATAGTAATTGGTGAAGATGTCTTAGAGGTCACCAGTGAGTAGGAGAAAGCTTTCTGCCTCTCTGTATAACAGCAGTCTCTGCCTGGACTGGATAATAACCTTGAGGATGGCAGGATGAATTCATGGGGGGAGAAAGTCTGGGAACTCTAAATAGGAGCTTATAGCTTTTCAGAAACAAGTGCTGTGATGAGAGTGAAGTGTTTCTGTTTAAAAGTTCTTCGCTACCAATTCAGGTAGCCAAATAAACTACAGCCCTGTTTTATCAGGAAAAAAACCCTTATAAATTAACAAATAAATCAAAGTCATTAAATGGGTATTTTACGTAATAAAGATATGTTTCTTGACGGAGTAGAGAGAAGATAGAGAAGTTAGCTCCTCTTCCTGGCTGCAAATGACCTTAAAAGATACTGTTAAATAATAAATGTCCATTAACTAGTCTTGAAATAATTGCATTTAAGCCAATTTTATTATCAAACAGAGCCACATTTTACAACATAGTGCAGCAAGATAAAAATGCTCTAGATTACAGATATTAGCCAATAATGGCACTCTTGTGAGAAGGATTAACTTTCAGAACATCAAAAGATCACAGGTGTCCCCCAGATATGGTTTCACTGGCCTGTGGTATCAATCTCCTTTTCTCCTGATAAGAGATTAATAAAGAACCAGATCATAAATGTGGAAAAGTCACTCTTTACAGGCCAAATAAGTGACTTGACAGAGAAGGATGCCTCTTGTGTAGCCGCCACCACAAATGCAAGTTAAGTTTTTCCAGTTAGCTATCTGACACCTTAGATACCGGGGTCCTCAGACTACAGCCCGCAGGCCACATGAGGCGGTGTGACTGTATTTGTTCCTATTTTGTTTTTTTTTACTTCAAAATAAGATGTGTGCAGTGTGCATAGGAATTTGTTCATAGTTTGTTTTTTTTTTAACTATAGTCTGTCCCTCCAACGGTCTGAGGGACAGTGAACTGGCCCCCTGTTTAAAAAGTTTGAGGACCCCTGCAAAGGTAGAGGAAATCTGCTAATATTTAAGGATATCTTAGAAGTGAGCTTCAGAAATGCAGAATATAATTTTATCATTGGTAGATCTGGTAGCACCTGTTCCTTACCCCATAACCTACAATATTAGTCACTGTCATCATTGTCAGAGTTTTTACACACATGTCAAAGTTTGCTAATATAGTGATGGTGCTTGAGATGAAAAGTACCAAGTTATACAGAGCCTGCCCTTCTCCTTCACCTCTGAACATTAGGGAGGGAGGAATAAAGGGAAAGAGAGAGACAGAGACAGAGAGAAAAGCAGGGAGAAAGAGTTTCTTCTCAAGATAAAAAATTTGTGGGGGCGGAGACAAGATGGCTGACTGAAGCCAGCTTTCCACAGAGGCTCCCGTCCAGAAGGAGAGTTAAAGGACAGAAATTTTGCAAGTAACCTGGTGGATTAGAGCTGCACCAAGAGAGAAGTTTGAAGAATGCACATCAACCCCACTGAGGCGAGCTGCCACCACAAGGATACAAACAAAAGGTACAAAATCCAGCACCAAGTGGACGGGACTCCCCTCCCCGATGAGAATGGCTCAGAGTGCCCCAGAAACAAACAAGCAGAGTTCAAAGGTCCTCCCACTACACTCCATGGGAGAGACCCTCTAAAAACTGGACCTACCTCCCCTACTAGGGTGCCATGGCATTCTCCTGCCAGGCATAAAACTGTACAAAACTGTATATATTCTCTACCTGCAACTCTCCCAGCACTCCCCTCCACTCTCACTCTGAGGTCTGGAGGCCTGTCCCCTAGGAGTCCAGAATCATGGTTGATTTCTCAAGGGGTGTGGACAGGGCGTAAATTGCAGCTGGTCAGTGCTGACTCTGAGGCATGGGAGTGAGGAGAGGATGGTCGGCTAATAGGGAACCACACCAGAGCGGAGGTGCCCCAAGGTGCAGAGCAGCAGCTGTCTTTTGGCAACAATAGAGCTCACTCCCAGATATTCCAAAGCCACACCTCCTGTCTTCCTGGGCAACCAGAGGAGGCTGGGCATCTACTCAGGTGGCAACCACCACAGATCTGTGACAGAAACGCAGGCCCGGTGAGTAAAGGGTTTGCCTGAGGCAGTGCCAGCCTGGGTGGAGCACGGAGACTAGAAATGCTCATGCAGAGCTGGGAAGTTCCCAGGGCAGGGCTGACCCAGAGGACCGCTTTACTGAGCCTAAGACACACCCGGCCCTCAGGGGATCGTCAGCCTATAGACAAAGGAAAACAGGTGGCTAGAACTGAAAGCTAACCAAATACAAACCTGCAGGAGCAAAGACAGGGCCTGAGGTGCAGGCTCTGGGAACTCCAAACAGTTTCTCTTCTGCAGGGGAATTGAGCAGGGACAGAAACAAATTCCTTCAAAGTTGTTCTGTTCTGTTCTGTCAGTAACATCAATCAGGGGCAGGGCTGGAACTGAATGAAACCCCCCCAGCCTCCATCAAGTGCCTGAGTTTGTCAGGCCTCACCTCCCCCTGCTAGATAGAGGCAGAACACAGTGTCCTGACTGAGCAGAAACAGATTTCCTTGTGATTCAGGCAGGTGCAAACCCCTGGAGTATCTGTTCATAACTAGCAACTGAGTCACAGCCCTGGGGAGCTATCAGTGACTGGGTGTGACAGAGGTGCAAGGTGGGGAAGGAGGCATCAACCTTCCCAGACTGATCCATTTGCTGGGTGGGTCCTCCTGACTCCACGAAGCACTGAAGCAAGCCATATCTGAGTAGTCACCAGACCCCTGCGATCCAGTTGCCAGAGACCTTTTAAACTCTCCCACCTGAGACAGGTGCTGACGGAGACAATTGATTTGGACTTTTTGAACTGAGCCAATCACCCGAGGACTATTCAGGTGGTGCCCTGGGTGTGTGGTTATAAGAAGATTTGATTTTCCTTTTCCAATTGTTGCCTGTAGTGGGCAGGGTGACTTAATTGCTGGTATTTCTCCACAGCTGAGACTTCAACCCAGACTAACTGTTTCACTAGGGTCGAACAGAGACCAGCTGCAAACAAGACAGAACCACTTAGCCCCACCCCACCAAACAAGGTCCATAGTTTCTCAGGCCATAGCACTGTATTGGTCCTCGACAAAACTCCAGGGGAAAAATCGAATGGTGTAAAATAATCATGGGGCGGAGTCAGCGGAAAAACTCTGGTAACATGAATAACCAGAATAGATCGACCCCCCCCACCAAGGAAAGATATGGCAGATGTAATTGAAGATCCCATTCATAAACAGCTGGCCGAGAGTCAGAAATCGAATTTAGAACTTGGATTGCAAACAAGATTAATAGAATGGAGGAAAATTTGGGATTAGAAATTCGAGCACCAATTCAAAAGTTGAAATTAGAAATTTGAAGAGAAACTCAAAAGTTGTCTCAAGGATTTAACGAATTTAAAGACAAAACCGCCAAAGATTTTATACACTGAAGCAAGAATTTGCAGCCCTCAAAGATCTGAAAAATACAGTAGAATCCCTCAGTAACAGAGTGGAGCAAGCAGAAGAAACGATTTCTGACATTGAATACAAAGCCTTTAAACACTCCCAAACTCTCAAAGAGGAAGAGAAATGAAGAGCAAAAATGGATCATTCTCTCAGAGAGCTCTGGGATAATTTGAAGAAGGATAATATCCACCTAATTGGAATTTCTGAAAGTGATGAAGTGGCCTCGCAAGGCACAGAGGCCCTTCTCCATGAAATTATGAAAGAGAATTTTTCAGACATGCCAAGAGATTCTGAAATTCAGATAGCAGACAGTTTCAGAACCCCAGCACGACTTAATCCCAATAAGACATCCCCCAGGCATATCATAATTCACTAAATATCATATTCACTAAAGTTAATATGAAGGAGAAAATTCTGAAAGCAGACAGACATAAGAAATCCATTACCTAGAAAGGAAAGAATATTACAATGACTGTAGATCTCTCTGCTGAAACTTTTCAAGCCAGAAGAGGGTGGTCACCGACTTTTAATCTCCTAAAGCAAAATAACTTTCAACCCCAGATCTTGTATCCAGCTAAACTGAGTTTCATTTATCATGGAGAAATTAAATACTTTAATGGCATTCATATGTTGAAGAAATTTGCCATAACCAAACCAGCTCTTCAGGATATTCTCAGACCTATCCTCCATAAAGACCAGCCCAATCCTCTCCACAAAAGTAAACTCACTCAGAAACTTTTGATCAAACTCCAACTTCCACAGTGGTGAAAGGATTAAAAATGTCCACTGGACTTTCAAAAAACTCAATACCCAAAATTTTACCAGACTTATCAATATTCTCTAAATTAATGTGAATGGCTTAAATTGTCCTCTAAAGGGGCACAGGTTAGCTGACTGGATACAAAAACTCAGGCCAGATATTTGCTACATACAAGAGTCACATCTTACCTTAAAAGACAAATATAGACTCAGAGTGAAAGGATATTTCATATTTCAGGCAAATGGTAATCAGAAAAAAGCAGGTGTTGCAATTCTATTTGCAGATACAATAGGCTTTAAACCAACAAAAGTAAGGAAGGATAAGAATGGTCACTTCATATTTGTTCAGGGTAATACTCAATATGATGAGATTTCAATTATTAATATCTATGCACCCAACCAGAATGCACCACAATTTATAAGAGAAACTGTAACAGACATGAGCAACTTGATTTCCTCCAGCTCCATAATAGTTGGAAATTTCAACACTCCTTTGGCAGTGTTCGATCAATCCTCCAATAAGAAGCTGAGAAAAGAAATTTTAGATTTAAACCTAACCATCCAACATTTGGATTTAGCAGACATATACTGAACATTTCATCCCAACAAAACTGAATACACATACTTCTCATTAGCCCCCAGAACATACTCCAAAATCGATCACATCTTAGGTCACAAGTCTAACCTCAGTAAATTTAAAGGAATAGAAATTATTCCTTGCATCTTCTCTGACCACCATGGAATAAAAGTTGAACTCAGTAACAACAAGAATCTGCATACTCATACAAAAAACATGGAAGTTAAATAACCTTATGCTGAATGATAATGGGTCAGAGATGAGATTAAGAAGGAAATTGCCAAATTTTTGGAACAAAACGACAATGAAGACATGAATTATCAGAACCTCTGTGATAATTTCTGAAGAGGGAAATTTATAGCACTGCAAACCTTCCTCAAGAGAACGGAAAGAGAGGAACTTAACAACTTAATGGGACATCTCAAGCAACTGGAAAAGGAAGAACATTCCAACCACAAACCCAGTAGAAGAGAAGTAATAACCAAAATTAGAGCAGAATTAAATGAAATTGAAAACAAAAGAATTATACAACAGATCAATAAATCAAAACATTGGTTTTTTGAAAAGGTCAATAAAATAGATAAACCTTTGGCCAACCTAACCAGGAAAAAAAGAGTAAAATCTCTAATCTCTTCAATCAGAAACAACAAAGAAGAAATAACAACAGACTCCTCAGAAATTCAAAAAATCCTTAATGAATATTACAAGAAACTTTATTCTCAGAAATATGAAAATCTGAAGGAAATTGACCAATACTTGGAAGCACGTCAGCTTCCAAGACTTAGCCAGAATCAAATGGAAATGTTGAACAGGCCCATATCAAGTTCTGAAATAGCATCAACCATACAAAATCTCCCTAAAAGGACAAGCCTGGGACCAGATGGTTTCACATCAGAATTCTACCAAACCTTCAAAGAGGAATTAGTACCTATACTGCTCAACCTGTTCCAAAATGTATAAAAAGAAGGAAGACTACCCAACACGTTCTATGAAGCAAACATCACCCTGATCCCGAAACCAGGAAAAGCCCCAACAAGAAAAGAAAATTGTTGACCAATGTCACTAATGAATAGACCAATATCATTAATGAATAGATGCAAAAATATTCAACAAGATCCTAACAAACAGAATGCAGCAACACATCAAACAAATTATACATCATGACCAAGTCGGTTTTATCTCAGGATCTCAAGGCTGGTTCAATATACATAAATCTACAAATATAATTCAGCACATAAACAAATTAAAAACCAAAGACCATATGATTCTCTTAATTGATGCAGAAAAAGCTTTTGATAATATCCAGCATCCCTTCATGATCAGAACACTTAAGAAAAGTGGTATAGAAGGGACATTTCATTTTTTTTTTTTTTTTTGTAGAGACAAAGTCTCACTGTACCGCCCTCGGGTAGAGTGCTGTGGCATCACACAGCTCACAGCAACCTCTAACTCTTGGGCTTACGTGATTCTCCTGCCTCAGCCTCCTGAGCAGCTGTGACTACAGGCGCTTGCCACAACACCCGGCTATTTTTTTGTTGCAGTTTGGCCGGGGCTGGGTTTGAACCCACCACCCTCGGTATATGGGGCTGGCGCCCTACTCACTGAGCAACAGGTGCCACCCTGATAGAGGCCACCTACAGCAAATTCACAGCCAATATTGTATTGAATGGAGTTAAATTGAAATCATTTCCACTCAGATCAGGAACCAGACAAGGCTGCCCATTGTCTTACTGGTCTTTAACATTGTAATGGAAGTTTTAGCCACTGCAATTAGGGAAGAAAAGGCGATCAAGGGTATCCATATGGGGTCAGAAGAGATCAAACTTTCGCTCTTCACAGATGATATGATTGTATATCTGGAAAACACCAGGATTCTACTACAAAACTCTTAGAAGCGATCAAGGAATATAGCAGCATCTCAAGTTACAAAATCAACATTCATAAATTGGTAGCCTTTATATATTCAACAATAGTCAAGCTGAAAAAACAGTTAAGGACTCTATTCCATTCACAGTAGTGCGAAAGAAGATGAAATATTTGGGAGTTTATCTAACAAAGGACGTGAAAGATCTCTATAAAGAGAACTATGAAACTCTAACAAAAGAAATACCTGAAAATGTTAACAAATGGAAAAACATACCATGCTCATGGCTGGGAAGAATCAACATTGTTAAAACGTCCATACTACCCAAAGCAATATACAATTTTAATGCAATCCCTATTAAAGCTCCACTGTCATACTTTAAAGATCTTGAAAAAATAATACTTCGTTTTATATGGAACCATAAAAAACCTCAAATAGCCAAGATGTTACTCAGAAATAAAAACAAAGGAGGAATTATGGTACCAGACCTCAGACTATACTATAAATCGATAGTGATCAAAACAGCATGGTATTGGCACAAAAACAGAGAAGTGATGTCTGGAACAGAATAGAGAACCAAGAGATGAATTCAGCTACTTACCGTTATCTGATCTTTGACAAGCCAGTTAAAAACCTTCAGTGGGGAAAAGATTCCCTATTTAACAAATGGTGTTGGGTGAACTGGCTGGAAACCTGTAGAAGGCTGAAACTGGACTCACACCTTTCACCATTAACTAAGATAGACTCTCACTGGATTAAAGATTTAAACTTAAGACATGAAACTATAAAAATACTAGAAGAGAGTGCAGGGAAAACCCTTAAGAAATCGGTCTGGGCGAGTATTTTATGAGGAGGACCCCCAGGGCAATTGAAGCAGCTTCAAAAATACACTACTGGGACCTGATCAAACTAAAAAGCTTCTGCACAGCCAAGAACACAGTAAGTAAAGCAAGCAGACAGCTCTCAGAATGGCAGAAGATATTTGCAGGTTATGTCTCCAATAAAGCGTTAATAACCAGAATCCACAGAGAACTCAAACGTATAAGCAAGAAAAGAACAAGTGATCCCATCGCAGGCTGGGCAAGAGACTTGAAGAGAAACTTCTCTGAAGACAGGCACACATTTCATATGCCTACAGACATATGAAAAAATGCTCATCATCTTTAATCATCAGAGAAATGCAAATCAAAAGTACTTTGAGATATCATCTAACACCAGTAAGATTAGTCTATATCACAAAATCCCAAGACCAGAGATGTTGGCGTGGATGTGGAATACTTCTACACTGCTGGTGGGAATGCAAATTAATACATTCCTTTTGGAAAGATGTTTGGAGAACACTTAGAGATCTAAAAATAGATCTGCCATTCAATCCTATAATTCCTCTACTAGGTATATACCCAGAAGACCAAAAATCACACTATATCAATGATATTTGTACCAGAATGTTTATTGCAGCCCTATTCATAATTGCTATGTCATGGAAAAGGCCCAAGTGCCCATTGATCCACGAATGGATTAGTAAATTGTGGTATATGTACACCATGGAATATTATGCAGCCTTAAAGAAAGATGGAGACTTTACCTCTTTCATGTTTACATGGATGGAGCTGGAACATATTCTTCTTAGGAAAGTATCTCAAGAATGGAAGAAAAAGTATCCAGTGTACTCAGCCCTACTATGAAACTAATTTATGGCTTTCACATGAAAGCTATAACCCAGTTATAACCTAAGAATAGGGGGAAGGGGAAAAGGAAGAGGAGGGAGGGGAGAGGTGGGCGGAGGGAAGGTGATTGGTGGGATTACACCTGCGGTGCATCTTACAATGGTATATGTGAAAGTTAGTAAATGTAGAATGTAATTGTCTTAACACAATAACTAAGAAAATGCCTTTATGGGGGCAACAGGATTGCAAGAGGGACTTTACCTAGCAATTGCAATCAGTGTAACCTGGCTTATTGTACCCTCAATGAACCCCCAACAATAAAAAAAAAAAAAGAGAATGCCAGGAAGCCTATGTTAACCAGTATGATGAAAATGTTTCAAACGGTCTATAAAACCAGTGTATGGTGCCCCATGATCACATTAATGTACACATCTATGATTTAATAATAATAATACAAATAAATTTAAAAAAAGAAAAATTTGCATTATTGATATTCAGTAAGATGGTTCTTAAGCTTCTTAGGAGAAACAGAAAAAAGATCCTTTGAGAGAAACCTAGTGTTTTATGATACTATAGGCAACAAAGTTCAAAGCGAAGAACTTGTGATAGGTATGGCCAAACACAATGTTAAAGCTATTGTTTGCCTGGGTGATGGCTCAGGAGGGTATAGAGTCTGCCTGCTGCATAATGGTTTACCCTAAAAGAATTAGCACTGGGGCAAATGCTCCCCGTGAACATCTTCTTCTGCCACATGATGTAAGGTACACTATATGCAAGAGTACAGAAGCTATGAAAGAAAATACACTCTGATATAGTGAGAATGGTCTTTCCACTTTGTCAATAATTCTAAACCCTTTGATACAGTGAGGAAAGGTGATTAGCAGCCAGAGGTCAAGCCAAGCAAATCAAATTTGTCTGAAGCTTTCCCTTTCAGCAAGCTGCCCCCACCAGCCCCTAAACAGTCACGGTAGTTTAGAACAGATTGTGGAGTTGGACTCCTTTGGTGCATACTATAACTTCAAGGAAAGAGCTTCCAAGAATGACAGCAGAACACTGATAAACAGATAAATGAAAGTTTTTATAGCATCTCTTGTACAACAGCATCATGAATTCATGGGATTCAAGCCTTGAGTATATTAGGGCCTGAGGGGAAAAAAATGGAAATTACCTCCCCCCAACCCCTGTGTGTGCCTCTACTTTCTACCCGTCAGGTGTGCTATAAGGAAGTGGGGCGGGGGATTGGAACATGTTGGGGTGGGTGTGGGGATGTCGCACCTGCCCTGCAGCACTACTCCCAAAATCAGTACAAGTCCCCAAAGGGGTATTAGTCTAAGTCAGAAGTAGCTGAAATGGTTGTAGCTGCTGAGCAGATCAGTATGTTGTTTTTATACAGTAGCTTAGGGGAAGTCTATGACGCAACCTCACCCTCATCTTGCACACTGTAGCTAATGATTAGTTGAAATCCATGCAGTCAAGGCTGTTGCGCACAGAGACAGCCTTGGACTTCTGATTCCCAGTCCATTACTCACATCTATTGGATAAGAGGTTCTTGAGATGATCATTTGATTTAACTGAAAGATTTTTTTTGCAGTTTTTGGCTGGGGCCGGGTTTGAACCTGCCACCTCTGGTATATGGGGCCGACGCCCTACTCCTTTGAGCCACAGGTGCCGCCCTAACTGAGAGGGTTTTTAAAAATACAATTTCCTGCCCCCCTTTGATGCATAGAACTGGTTCAGGGTTCTGATATGTGCATGGTGTTCTTGATAAAATGCACATTAGCTGCTGTTGTCTTTATTTGGGTCTAAAGCTGCCTAAGTAGAAACTGCTGTCCAGTGGGACCAGCTTGAAAAGGATGTGGACAAAGAACAAAGGAAACAAAGTTTCTAGCTCCTTTAAAAATTCAGAGAAGAGCTAGATGTTCTCCTAAAGTCAATCTTTGAGGATTAATTTATCAGGATCAACTTAAGGCAGGATAATTTAATACCCATAACTTATTAATTTACATCATCAGATAAAACCAATATTTACCCAAAGGGGGAAAAGAGACAAGGAAAATATTTTACTTATAATTCAGATTTTACTTGGAAGCCCCTGAGTTCATGAACATTCTTAGTTAAAAACTACAACCCAGGTTAGGGCAATGTGTTTGTTATCTATTGCTGTGTAACAAATAACCACAAACCTAGTGGCTTTTAATAACATGCACCAATTATCTCAGAGTTTCTGTGGGCTGAGATGCAGGCACAGCTTGCCTGGGTCCTCTGCTTCTGGATGTCTCACAAGGCTGCAGTCAAGGTGTCTGCCAGAGCTGGGGTCTTATATGAAGGCTCAACTGGGGAGGGACCTACTTCCAAACTGATGAGGTTGTTGCAGGATTCACTTCCTCATTGGCACTCACCATTCCTGGGCATTTGGACCTCTTCAGCATGTCAATTTTCAGATTAAGGCCAGCAGAGGTGGGGGTCTGCCATAGGATAAAAGCCACCATCTTATGTAGCCTAATCATAAAAGTGATATCCATGACCTTTGTTGTTCTCTTTTAGTTAGAAGTAAGTCACAAGTTGAGTCCATATTCAAAGAAAGGAGATTACACGTGGGCATGAATACCAGGAAGCAGGGATCATCTAGACTTAGAGCTAGTCTCCTACAGGTAGCATTTCCCAAATGGAGTTCCCTGAAACACTACTGTGCCTCAAGACACTGATGCTCTAGAAAACAAAATAAACCGAAACAATGCCAGTAATTGTTTTTCATCCACATGTTCTTAGAAAGAGAAATCCGAAATATACTTTTATATAATGGATGGCCCCAAATATGCAATAGTCTGCCATGCCCAAGAAGGCTTTCCTTGAAAGATTATTTCTTGATATAAGAACACAAAATGTTCACCCTTTATAGTGATGCATAAGCAGCATCAATTTCAGGTTGATCCAGGTCATTCATTCAGTGACCACTGCTAGATGAGATGAATCTTGTCTTACAATTTCAACATAAATGAATATTTAATGTCTCTCTTATATTAAGTATTTATGCTACACAAACTCATTCTCTACAGATATGTGACTCAATGAAGGACATTTTCAAACAACAAAAAAGAGTATTAAAATTCTCAGACTGTGTCACAAGCAAGCAAACATTGGAACACATCAAAAACTACCTTCCAGGGAGGAAGCTGTCCAAAATGAAACAATAAAATTATTCTGGAATAATCTAAGTCAAAAATGTCAAGATTTTGCAAAACATGTAATTTGGGTTCTTCCTTTTCCTGTGACACACCTATACAACATGGGATTTTTCATATTACTTTGCAATGAAAGGAAAATATAGAATGAATTTAATGTTGCATTTCACATTTGGATTTTTGACCCAACAATTACCATTCCCCAAATTAAGAAAACCTATCAAAAAAAGACACAAAACACTGTTTTAATGGAAACTATTTGTATTTTATAATGTCACCTTTTAGATTAATATGTGAAATAAGATTTTCATATATTTTCTTTTAAAATACTTTACTCTTCTACTTTTGTGTGACTGTTTCATGAAATAAGCAACAAATATTAAACCTTAAATATCATATCCTTTCCCTTGTCATACCTTCTAAAGAATATTCTTTTTTTTTTTTTTTTATTGTTGGAGATTCATTGAGGGTACAATAAGCCAGGTTACACTGATTGCAATTATTAGGTAAAGTCCCTCTTTTTTTTTTTTTTTAATTTTTTTATTAAATCATAACTGTATACAATGATATGATTATGGGGCATCATACACTCACTTCATAAACCATTTGACACATTTTTATCACAGTGGTTAACATAGCCTTTCCGGCGTTATCTCAGTTACTGTGCCAAAACATTTATATTCTACATTTACCAAGTTTCGCAAATACCCCTGTAATATGCACCACAGGTGTGATCCCACCGATTCCCCTCCCTCTACCCACCCCCCCCTTTCCCACTTCCCCCTGTTGTTAAGTTGTAGCTGGGTTATAGCTTTCATGTGAGAGTCCCAAATTAGTTTCATAGTAGGGCTGTGTACATTGGGTATTTTTTCTTCCATTCTTGGGATACTTTACTAAGAAGAATATGTTCCAGCTCCATCCATGTAAACATGAAAGAGGTAAAGTCTCCATCTTTCTTTAAGGCTGCATAGTATTCCATGGTATACATATACCACAATTTATTAATCCATTCGTGGATCGATGGGCACTTCGGCTTTTTCCATGACTTAGCAATTATGAATTGGGCTGCAATAAACATTCTGGTACAAATATCTTTGTTATGTTGTGATTTTTGGTCTTCTGGGTATATGCCCAGCAGAGGAATTACAGGATTGAATGGCAGATCTATTTTTAGATCTCTGAGTGTTCTCCATATATCTTTCCAAAAGGAATGTATTAATTTGCATTCCCACCAGCAGTGCAGAAGTGTTCCCTTTTCTCCGCATCCACGCCAACATCTCTGGTCTAGAGATTTTGTGATATAGGCTAGTCTCATTGGAGTTAGATGATATCTCAAAGTAGTTTTGATTTGCATTTCTCTGATGATTAAAGATGATGAGCATTTTTTCATATGTCTGAAGGCCGTGCGCCTGTCTTCTTCAGAGAAGTTTCTCTTCAAATCCCTTGCCCAGCCTGCGATGGGATCCCTTGTTTTTTTCTTGCTGATGCGTTTGAGTTCTCTGTGGATTCTGGTTATTAAACCTTTGTCAGAGTTATACCCTGCAAATATCTTCTCCCATTCTGAGGGCTGTCTGCTTGCTCTGCTTACTGTGTTCTTAGCTGTGCAGAAGCTTTTTAGTTTGATCAAGTCCCAGTAGTGTATTTTTGAAGCTGCTTCAATTGCCCGGGGGGTTCTCCTCATGAAATACTCACCCAGACCAATTTCTTCAAGGGTTTTCCCTGCATTCTCCTCTAGTATTTTTATAGTTTCATGTCTTAAGTTTAAATCTTTAATCCAATGAGAGTCTATCTTAGTTAATGGTGAAAGGTGTGGGTCCAATTTCAGTCTTCTGCAGGTTGCCAGCCAGTTCACCCAGCACCATTTGTTAAATAGGGAATCTTTTCCCCACTGAATGTTTTTAATTGGCTTGTCAAAAATCAAATAGCGGTAAGTAGCTGGATTCATCTCTTGGTTCTCTATTCTATTCCAGATATCTACTTCTCTGTTTTTGTGCCAATACCATGCTGTTTTGATCACTATCGATTTGTAGTAAAGTCTGAGGTCTGGTAGTGTGATTCCTCCTGTTTTGTTTTTATTTCTGAGTAATGTCTTGGCTATTCGAGGTTTTTTCTGATTCCATATAAAACGAAGTAATGTTTTTTCAAGATCTTTAAAATATGACAGTGGAGCTTTAATAGGGAGTGCGTTGAAATTATATATTGCTTTGGGTAGTATGGACATTTTGATAATGTTGATTCTTCCTAGCCATGAGCATGGTATGTTTTTCCATTTGTTAACATTTTCAGCTATTTCTTTTCTTAGAGTTTCATAGTTCTCTTTATAGAGATCTTTCACGTCTTTTGTTAGGTAAATTCCCAAATATTTCATCTTCTTTGGCACTACTGTGAATGGGATAGAGTCCTTAACTGCTTTTTCAGTTTGACTGTTGTTGGTGTATATAAAGGCTACCGATTTATGAATGTTGATTTTGTAACCTGAGACGCTGCTGTATTCCTTGATCACTTCTAGGAGTTTTGTAGTAGAGTCCCTAGTGTTTTCCAGATACACAATCATATCATCTGCGAAGAGCGAGAGTTTGATCTCTTCTGACCCTATATGGATACCCTTGATCGCCTTTTCTTCCCTAATTGCGGTGGCTAAAACTTCCATTACAATGTTGAAAAGCAATGGAGACAATGGGCAGCCTTGTCTGGTTCCTGATCTGAGTGGAAATGATTCCAATTTAACTCCATTCAATATGATATTGGCTGTGGGTTTGCTGTAGATAGCCTCTATCAGTTTAAGAAAAGTCCCTTCTAGACCAATTTTCTTGAGTGTTCTGATCATGAAGGGATGCTGGATATTATCAAAAGCTTTTTCTGCATCAATTGAGAGAATCATATGGTCTTTGTTTTTTAATTTGTTTATGTGCTGAATTACATTTATAGATTTACGTATATTGAACCAGCCTTGAGACCCTGGGATAAAACCAACTTGGTCATGATGTATAATTTGTTTGATGTGTTGCTGGATTCTGTTTGTTAGGATCTTGTTGAATATTTTTGCATCTATATTCATTAGTGATATTGGTCTATAATTTTCTTTTCTTGTTGGGTCTTTTCCTGGTTTGGGGATCAGGGTGATATTTGCTTCATAGAACGTGTTGGGTAGTCTTCCTTCTTTTTCTACATTTTGGAACAGGTTGAGTAATATAGGTACTAATTCCTCTTTAAAGGTTTGGTAGAATTCTGACGTGAAACCATCTGGTCCCGGGCTTTTCTTTTTAGGGAGGTTTTGTATAGTTGATGCTATTTCTGAACTTGATATGGGTCTGTTCAACATTTCCACTTGATTCTGGTTAAGTCTTGGAAGGTGGCGTGCTTCCAAGTATCGGTCTATTTCCTTCAGATTTTCATATTTCTGAGAATAAAGTTTCTTGTAATATTCATTAAGGATTTTTTGGATTTCTGATGAGTCTGTGGTTATTTTGTCTTTGTTGTTTCTGATTGATGATATTAGAGATTTTACTCTTTTTTTCCTGATTAGGTTGGCCAGAGGTTTATCTATTTTATTGACCTTTTCAAAAAACCAGCTTTTTGATTTATTGATCTGTTGTATTATTCTTTTGTTTTCAATTTCATTTAATTCTGCTCTAATTTTGGTTATTTCTTTTCTTCTACTGGGTTTGGGGTTGGAATGTTCTTCCTTTTCCAGTTGCGTGAGATGTCCCATTAAGTTGTTAACTTCCTCTCTTTCCGTTCTCTTGAGGAAGGCTTGCAGTGCTATAAATTTCCCTCTTAGAACTGCCTTTGCAGTGTCCCAGAGGTTCTGATAGCTTGTGTCTTCATTGTCATTTTGTTCCAAAAAATTGGTGATTTCTTTCTTAATCTCATCTCTGACCCAACTATCATTCAGCATAAGGTTATTTAACTTCCATGTTTTTGTATGGGTATGCAGATTCCTGTTGTTACTCAATTGAAGTTTTATTCCATGATGGTCCGAGAAGATGCATGGAATAATTTCTATTCCTTTAAATTTACTAAGGTTAGACTTGTGACCTAAAATGTGATCAATTTTGGAGTAAGTTCCGTGGGCTGATGAGAAGTATGTGTATTCAGTTTTGTTGGGATGAAATGTTCTGTAGATGTCTGCTAAATCTAAATATTGGATGGTTAGGTTTAAATCTAAGATTTCTTTGCTCAGCTTCTTTCTGGAGGATCGATCCAACACTGCCAAGGGAGTGTTGAAATCTCCAACGATTATGGAGCTGGAGGAAATCAAGTTACTCATGTCTGTTAGAGTTTCTCTTATAAATTGAGGTGCATTCTGGTTGGGTGCATAGATATTAATAATTGAGATCTCGTCATATTGAGTATTACCCTTAACAAATATGAAGTGACCATTCTTGTCCTTCCTTACTTTTGATGGTTTAAAGCCTACTGTATCTGCAAATAAAATTGCAACACCTGCTTTTTTCTGATTACCATTTGCCTGAAATATGGATGACCATCCTTTCACCCTGAGTCTGTATTTGTCTTTTAAGTTGAGATGTGACTCTTGTATGCAACAAATATCTGGCTTAAGTTTTTGTATCCAGTCAGCTAACCTATGCCTCTTTAGAGGACAGTTTAAGCCGTTCACATTGATGGAGAGTAAGGATAAGTCTGGTGGAATTTTGGGTATCGAGTTTTTCAAAGGTCCAGTGGACATTTTTAATCCTTTCGCCAGTGTGGAAGTTGGAGTTTGATCCGAAGTTTCTGATTGAGTTTACTTTTGTGGTATAGGATTGGGTTGGTCATTGTGGAGGATAGGTCTGAGAACATCCTGAAGAGCTGGTTTACTTATGGCAAATTTTTTCAACATATGAATGTCATTGAAGTATTTAATTTCTCCATCATAGATGAAACTCAGTTTAGCTGGATACAAGATCCTGGGTTGAAAGTTTTTTTGCTTTAGGAGATTAAAAGTTGATGACCAGCCTCTTCTTGCTTGAAAAGTTTCAGCAGAGAGATCTGCAGTTATTCTAATATTCTTACCTTTGTACGTTATAGTTTTCTTTCGCCGGGCTGCTTTGAGAATCTTCTCTTTCATGTTAACTTTAGTGAAGCTAATTATGATATGTCTGGGAGATGGCTTATTGGGGTTGAATCGTGCTGGGGTTCTGAAGCTGTCTGCTATCTGAATTTCAGATTCTCTAGGCATGTCTGGAAAATTTTCTTTCATAATTTCATGTAGAAGGGCCTCTGTGCCCTTGGCTGCCACTTCATCAGTCTCCGAAATTCCTATAACTCTTATGTTATTTTTTTTCGAATTATCTGAGAGCTCTCTGAGTGAGTGATCCGTTTTTGCTCTCCATTTCTCTTCCTCTTTGAGAGATTGGGAGCGTTCGAAGACTTTATCTTCAATGTCAGAAATCCTTTCTTCTGCTTGCTCCATTCTGTTACTGAGGGATTCTACTGTATTTTTCATATCTTTGAGGGCTGTAAGTTCTTGTTTCAGTGTGTGTAAGTCTTTGGTGGTTTTGTCTTTAAATTCGTTAAATTCTTGAGACAGTTTTTGAATTTCTCCTCGAATTCCTAATTCCATTTTATTAATCTTGTCTGCAAACCAAATTCTGAATTCGACTTCTGACATCTCAGCCAGTTGTTTATGAATGGGATCTTCAATCACATCTGCCGTATCTTTTCTTGGGGGGGTTGATCTATTCTGGTTATTCATGTTACCAGAGTTTTTCCGCTGATTCCGCCCCATGGTTTACTCCCTTTGGTTTTTCCCCTGGGGTTTTATCGAGGGCCCGTACAGTGTTGTGGCCTGAGAAACTGGGGCCCTGTCTGGTGTGGTGGAGCAAAGTGGTTCTGTCTTGTTTTCAGCTGGTTTCTGTTCGATCCTATTGCAACTTCTACTCTGGCTTGAAGTCTCAGCTGTGTGGAAAAATCAGCAATTAAGTCACCCCGCCTGCCCACCTCTGGCCCCAGTTGGAAAAGGAGAATCAAACCTTCCTACAATCGCACACCCAGGGCACCACCTGAAAAGTCCTCAGTCTATTAGCCCAGTTCAAAAGGTCCGAATCAACTGTCTCAATCGGCACTTGTCTCGGGTGGAAGGGTTCAAGAGGTCTCTGGGAACTGGATCACAGGGGCCTGGTGACTCCTCTGAGACAGCTCACCCCAATGCAGCGTGGAGTCAGGAGGAGCCACCCTGCAAACAGAGCAGTCTGGGAAGGTTGACGTCTCCTTCCCCACTTTGCCCCTCCGTCGGACCCAGTCACTGGTATCTCTGCAGATGGCTAACCCAGTTGCCTGCAGTGAACAGACACTCCAGGGGTTTGCACCTGCCTGAATCGCGAGGAAGTCTGCCAGGCCCCCGCAGACTGCCACTATCTAGCAGGAGGAGATGGGGCCTGACATCTTTGAGTGTTTGATGCAGGTGATGGGAAGGAGGTGTTCACTCAGGCTTAGCCCCGTCCCTGATGGATGCTGCTAACAGAACAGAACAGAACAGACAACTTTGTGAGGTTCTGTCTCTGTTCCTGTCGTCGCCTACAGGAGACGGGCTGTTTTGAGTTCAAACGTCTTTGCTGCTGGAGAATTGCATCTGAACACCTCTCTGGGTCGGCCCCGCCCTGGAGGCTTCCGGGTTTGTGAGCCGTGTCACTGGTGGCCTCCTCTGGTTGCCCAGGGAGACAGGGGGTGTGGCCTCAGAATATCCAGAAGTGAGCGTTCTTTTGTTTGCGTCCTTGTGATCACAACTTGCCTCAGCGGTGTTGATGTGCGTTCTTCAGCCTTCTCTCTTGGTGAGGCTCAAGTCCACCAGGATACTTACTAAATTCCTGTCCCTTAACTCTCCTTCTGGACGGGAGCCTTTGTTGAAAGCTGGCTTCAGTCCGCCATCTTGTCTCCCCTACTCCTAAAGTCCCTCTTGCAATCATGTCTTGCCCCCATAAAGTGTGACACACACCAAGGCCCCACCCCCCTCCCTCTGCTAAAGAATATTCTTATTCTCCTCCTTCCCTCCCTCCCTTCCTTCTTTCCTTTCTTTCTTGACAGAGAGAAAATGTCTTGCTGTGTTGCCCAAGCTAGTGTGCTTATCAGTGTGAGGAGTGTCCAGCTGAGTTGGGCGCACATACTTAGAGTGACAGCATTCTGCCTGATAGTGTAATTTTCTGCAGCAGTGCTCATCTGCTTGATTACAAATGGAATCATTAGATGATTTGGATGATAATATACAAGTTTCAGAAGGCAAAATATACAAGAGTAGGAAGGAAAAGAGCCCTCTTGGAGAGTGATTAAAATAATTAACCATAAAGTCTAGGATGGATAGGAAAGGCAACCAGAGGTCTCAATGAAATTTAAAGACTAGAGAACATGTCAAAAAGATGCCTATACTCAGATTTTTACTGTAGCACAATTTACAATTGCAAAAATGTGTAACCCAAGTGCCTATCAATTCATGAGTGGATTAATAAAATGTAGTACATGTACACCATGGAGTACTACTCAGCCATAAAAACAGTGAACTAATACCTTTTGCAACACTCTGGATGGAAATGGAGACCATTCTTCTAAGTGAAGTATCTCAAGAATGGAAAAACAAATACCACATGTACTTGTTATTAAACTGGAACTAACCAATGAGCACACATGTGCACAGAGGGAGGTAAAACTCAGTGGAAATCAAGAGAGGCAGGAGAGAAGGGGACAGACAACAACCAACCGAATGGGTGCTATGAACACACCTTCAGCTGGGACTCAAGCAGTACAAAAGGGATCCATGTAACCTAAAACATTTGTACCTGCTTAACATTTTGAAATAAAAAGGAAAAAGACTGGAAAGTGGGGATAAGAATGAGGAAATAGGACAAAGAAGGGAATATTGATGTACAAAGGTGGAATACTCATGTTTAACATTTCAGAAATGGAGCTGTTCAAGGTAAGGCTCATTTTCTGGGGGGTGAGGGTTAAGTAGAGTGAAGGACATTTAAGCAGAGAGATCAAAGCAATCTGTAATGCTTGCAGGTGGCAGATGGGTCATCCTTGCTGTGCAGGACAATGGCAGGAGCAGTGATGAAGGGAAGAGCCAGAGGGCAAAGGCCTCAATGGAGCAGTGACAGGGATGTCAGTGAGTGATAGCATGACAGAAGGGTGAGCTTCTGCGGTGAGTCTTAGCCAGGGTTCTCCCAGAAAGCAGAGCCTGAGTCAATGACTTGCATGTAGTTAATCGATCCCAGGAATAGGAGTAAAAAGAGGGAGAAAAGGCCATTAGAAGGGTATGTTATTATGTGACCACCACTGTGGGTGGTTAGAGCTCTCCCCTCCCTCCAGAAACTTCTGAGAAGCCGTGTAGAATCACTTCCTGAATTTACCCATCTTCTCCTTTATCGGACAAACAGTCAAGCATCACATTGCCTGAGAGGGGCTTGAACTCCCTCTTGCTGAGGCTGCGGCCGTGTGAGGCAGGTTTCTGCAGGTGTCCTACTCGAAGGGTTCTGAGAAGCCTCGAGTAGAAATCAAACCATAACAAAGCGCAGCTGAGGCAACGTGCTTTCAGGTTTACACCTGCCTGGAGCTGGTTGTCCCAGCAGTGACTGGAGTAAAACCTGAGCGCAGAGGATGTGAGACAAGGCACGAGAAGGGGCTGCTAGTGGGAGCAAACAGCAACCCAGCACAGACATGAGCAGTAAGGGCACCTCAGACGGGTGGCACTCGTCACTGAAGTCCAGCTAGAGCTTTGTCCAGGTCTCCAAAAGGATGTGGATGAAAAGTCATCTAGCCCTTCTAGCACTTTTGCAAGACTAAATAAGCTCCAAGCAAGTGGGGGCAGGTGGGGACATCCATGCTCACATGGGCTTCCAAATTTCTAGCAGGGCCAAGCAGGTTAAACCAGATCTAAAACCTACCGAAGGCTTGGCTGATGGTGAAAACAAGCTGTGGGCCCCTCAGTGTTGTCAGGAGAACACTGACAACAAGTTGTTTCTCATCAGGAGAAACAACTCCCAGAGTTGTTGTGAGCTCCCAGAATTCTGGCCTGAGTGTGAAAAAGAGAGAGGGAGGGAGAGAGAGAGAGAGAGAATTTGGTATTTTCTGGGGAAAGGTTAAAAAGAAAAAAGAAGGAAGCACTTAACTAAGCCTTTAAAAGTGTATTTATAAAGATATTATTTATCTGATCCACTTGGCAGTTTTATTTATCAAGGTAAATTAACAAATTAGCATTCTGATTTAGATATAACTCTCTTGGGAGTTTGCTTAGCTAGTCAAGCTCCCCTGAGCCTGAGCAACTCTGGGTTTGCTAATAAATCAAGTCTATGTACTTCCAAAGCAGAGGATTATACCCAGGAACTCAGGGACCACAGCAAGGAACTGACACCCTGTGCAGTCTTCCATCAGTGTCAAGATCACCTCTTTTTCTGATATTTTATAGTTTATTTCCTGACTTTAACACACTACTTCTGTGACATATTATACAGAAGTATAATTATGTCTATGCGGCATGAGTTGCCTATTGTTGTGTAATAACTTATTCTAAACTTAAAACAATCCATTTTTTCTGAGGGTCAGGAGTCTGGGCATGGCTTAGCTTGTTCCCACACTTCAGATTCCCTTACAAATCGCAGTGAAGGTGTCAGCTGGGATGTAGGGATCTTAAGGTTCAACTGGGTGAGGATCTGTTTCAAAGCTTGCATGGCAGTGGGCAGCATTGAGGTCTCTGTGGACATGACATACTTAAAGTAAAAACCTTCCTATACATTGACAGCACCAATGCAGGTATCTCTGAAGCAAAGGAATTCCCTTTGACTTTATCGACTGCAAAATCCATCAGTAGAACCATCAGCCAGGGTACAACTGATAAGCAAATCAGATCCGCCAGAAAGTTAGGACAAGTCCTCAGGCTAAATTTTTGTTTGTTTGTTTTGCAGTTTTTGGCCTGGGCTGAGTTTAAACCTGCCACCTCCGGCCTATGGGGCTGGCGCCCAACTCCTTTGAGCCACAGGCGCCGCCACCTCAGGCTAAATTTTCCAAATTTATTAACCTGTTTCTTCAAGTAGTCATCCTAGTCTGATGGCCTTTTGCCAGGGGTATTAATGAATTTAGATGCATCTCTACTCTTTCACCTAGTTATTGACAATTTATAACTACCCTTTCAGATTTTTTTTTTAACAAAGCAAAATACAGTTTGAATGGGACATCTTCCTTGCTTCTTCTAATTTCTAGTATGAGAAGTCTCAACATGGATTCCTGAAATTGCTTTGAGAGTTTCTTAAAATTCTTGAATGTGTTTATAAAATCTGTATCTATGTGTACAAACTCCTAAAAGGGTCTTTGACATGAAAAAGGTGAAGAACAATCATTCCAGTGAATGGCTGAGGCAACAGAGAAATAAAGCCTAAAAGCAATAGAAATAACAGTAACAGTCATTTATTGAGCAATTTCTACATACCAGGTGCTATTTTATTTCATGTAAAATATATCATTTTATCCTCACAACAACCCTATAAAGTACATAGTAAAACACCCATTTAATAAAGCAAGGCATGTTTTACAAATGTCATGTAAATTAGAAGATAGGCAGCATGAAGAAGAGTAAGATTAATGGGCTGAGTTTAATTCTGTAAAAAATACATGTAGATTCCCTATCACTTGGTTAATAAATGGCAGAAGTCAAATTTTAACTCAGGCTATTCTCTTGCCAAAGCCAATGCTCCTGCTTCTGAGTTCTGGGTTTCTATCAGCACATTAACAAGCATAGGAAGAATTTGCCTTACGCTGATGGAAAGATTTGGGGCTCGGGTATTTTTTTTTTTTTTTTAGGTCATACGGTTGGGGGTTGTGTTCATTTCTTCTTCCATTCTTTCATATATATGTCAAATACAGAGCAGCTAGTGTCGCTAAGCACAGTACTAAGTGCTGGGGACCTCAAGATCAAAGGTTTGTCCTCTTCTCAAGGGGTTGACATAGTCTCACTAACCCACAACAGCAGTAGAATGTGAGGGAGCTAAGGTGAAATCTGTGAACACGCTACAAGAAATATGTGGAAAGGGAGGACTTAAATGTCCCTGGGGGAGTCAGAGATGATTTAAAAGATGAAAAACCCTGGAAATGAAAATTTTTGAGAAGAGTGGTTTTTAGGGGAATAAGCAGAAGAAGGTACAGATGGGGGGGGCAAGTGGCATGTTCTGAAAGTGTCATGAAGGCTAAGTAGGATGCAGAGGTGAGTTAAGGAGGAATGATAAGGTTGTATGTCCTGTAAGGCTGCCTGTAAAGAGTCTTGCATTCCAGGCAGCACAGATGATGGGGCCACCAACTTCATCTGAGCAGCAGAGTGACATGGTCCCATTAAAGTGTTGAAGGATTACACCAAAGCACTGGGGAGGAAGGACAGAGGTGGCCCAGGCTGAAGGCTGGAATATATAAAACAATTCAGGTGACCAGATGATGCTGTCCTGGACTAGGACAGTGGCAGTAGTGATAAATACAAGAAATAATTGGAGCCCTGATGACCAATGGGATGTGGAGGATGAAGGTAGGGAAAAGACTAGGATGACTCCCACATGTGTGGCTTATACTCCCACATTAAGTGACAGTTACAGCAAGGCAAATGAATTTAGTAAGAGGGTGATGTGAGTTCAGGTTAGGACATGTGGCATATGAAAGGCCTGTGAGACATCCCATCAGAGAAATCCAAAAGGCAATTCTTTCCTATGCCACTGATGATCTAAGACTTAAGGCTGCCTCAGTTCATGGTGGTTAGTGGTAGAATCTATCCTGTGTCCTGCTTCGCTCCCTAGGCTACTACAGGACAGCTGCTTTTGCTCTGAGTCTCAGAGTCTCATGAGAACTAGCTCCCTCAGCTCCTTCAGCACCTAATTTGTCCTTTCTTTCTTAAGGTCTCACTGGGTCACCCGAGCTAGAGTGGTGCAGTGGCGTTATCACAGCTAGCAACAAGCTCAAACTCCTGGGCTTAAGTGAGCCTCCTCCTCAGCCTCCAGAGTAGCTGAAACTACAGACGCATGCCAGCACACCCAGCTGATTTTTCTATTTTTGGCAGAGATGGGGGTCTTGCTTTTGCTCAGGCTGGTCTCTAACTCCTGAGCTAAGTGATCGTCCTGCCTTGGCCTCCCAGAGTGCTAGGATTACAGGCATGAGCCACTGCATCCAGTCCAGTACCTCATTCTTTCGAACCCCCCTTTTCCATGATGTTTCAGAACCATTCACTGAGACCCAGAAGAGGGTGTCCTCTTTCATATCCTCTACTGGTGTTTTCTCTTTCCCCCAGGTATCTATGTATAATTACTTCCTTTCTCTTTCCCCCCTTCATCCAGAAATCTAAAGTCCTTATGCATATGGATAACAAAACATATGTATGGTTGAGGTTGAGGAGATATCCACTTACCCCATCTCCATTTAGGAAGTCCCCATTCCTGCTACACATGTGTATGAAATAAGTCCAAAATATGAGTGCAAATGCTGACAGTGGTTATCTCTATGTGGTGGGAGGACAAGTGTTTTTTTTTTTTTTTATGTCTTTTTACTTACCTTTATTTTAAAAGTTCTCTATTTGCATAATAACAAAACTCCCCAAAGATACAGAATTGATAATCTCCCAGTTGTCCTGTGCCTGTGCCCCAGGTTGTCTGTGTGATAATGAACTGAAGCTGCCTCTGGATGCCAACCGTTGATCCTGCACGCTCCAGTTTTCATTTTGGCTCAGCCCTTAGTCTGTGATCAATTGGAAATCACATGTCCAGTGAAAGGCAGAAGCCATTTGAAAGAGAACTGATTGCTGTGAGCATTTGATGCATTATAGAGAGTGTGAAAAGAGAAGCATAGCAGGCTATAATCAGAGAAAAAAGGAAGCTCTATTCCCCATCAGCTGTGACATCATCGCACACCAAATGGAAACCATGGCAATGAGTTAATAATGTGAAACTGTAGTCCCAGCCACACTGCAGCTAAGAGGAGGCTAGAACAATGGAAAGGTAGCAGGAAGGAAAAGTGTCACCCAGGACAAGTATAAAACACTGGATCCTGGTGTAATTAGAACTGGGCCCTCGGGGATATGGGAGAGGATTAACAATGGTGCCACCACCCAGAGCATTACTCATCTGGTGCCTGTGGGGTGACACCTTAGCTGAACAGGAATATCACTTGACACCATAGAAACACTGCCCTCTGATTCAGGACTCACCAATGGGGAAGGTAAAAATTAACCACAGCATTTAGGCTACCCCTACGCACACCTTCAGACTTCAGAAATGTCTCCTGGCAGAGGTCCTTTCGGCCTGCTGGCGCTACACCCTTCATGTAGTTGTTATTTTTTATTATTTTGAGCAAACAGCAACATTATTTCTGAACAGTGACTGTTTCTACAGAAACGCCAACTCTGAAAGACAAGGCATCCTTTGCTCCTTCTGCGACTGGATTGCTAGCCTTGCCTTGCTGGCTCCCAGTATCCCTGGGCCTCTTTTGACCAGGGTTCGCTTCCCTGGTGCTATTTTTACTCCTAGGTGAGTGCTGTCCGTGTCTGCATTTGGGGACACTAAGAAAGTCTCTCCAGTTCTCCAAATACTTCATCTATAAACTGAGACCTAAATTTCTGTAATTTGAGTCATTGTTATCTTTTGACCCTAGTTGAAATTCAATTAACTCTGCAAGTAGAGTACAAAAAAGTGAATGAAGGCAATAATATGCCTCTCTTATTAACCCAAGTCCTTCAGGTTCTGCCTCTCACGTGGAAGTCCCCCAGATAGTTTAGCACACCCTGGTTTTCCCCACTTCTGAATTCCTATAGTGTTGATCTTTGTACACTAAGCACTCTAGCACCTACATTGTATTGTTTTCAAGTCCAGTGATTCTCTAGTTGGGACAATTTTGTCCCCCAGGGGATATTTGACAATATCTGGAGACAACGTGGGAGGGTGCTACCAGCATCTAGTAGACAGACGGCAGGGCAGCTTCTGTGACAAAGAATTACTCAGCCCCATATGTCAGCAATGCCAAGGTTGAGAAACCCAGTTCTAGCCAATGGATGTCACCTCTGCATTTTCAGCTGTATTACTATTTCAAAGAAAAAAAATACAACTTTGGGAGGTCACGCTGGGAGGATCACTGCAATGAGGAGTGTGAGACCAGCCTTAGCAAAATCAAGACACCATCCCTACAAAAAATAGAAAAATTAGCTAGGCCTGGTAATGCATTCCTGTAGTCCAGTTACTTGGGAGGCTGAGATAGGAGGATCTCTGGAGCCCCGGAATTTGAGGCTGCAATAAGCTTTGATGATGTCACTACACTCTAGCCAGGGCGACAAGAGAGATGCTGCATCAAAGAAAAAAAATGCAGTTAGCCCTAAAATGCAAGGAGTATTAAGCCCTATCAGTTATCTACAGTGGCTTTACCAGATCCTTTGTGAGAATAATCTTAGTGGGTAGAAGAGACTGTTTGGATGCTGATGGAGAGTAAGGGGTGAATATGGGTGGAGATCATCAAAGATTGAAACTTACACAGGAAATTTCACCTTCCCTGGCTTAGTGTTAAAGGGTTACTTTCTGATAATTTGGTTTCTTCTTCTAATGCAATTGGTTAGTTTATCAGCGCATACACCAAAATACCCAGGGGAGCTTCTTCAAAATAAATGTGCTTAGACTCCATCCCTGAAGTAGGTTTATGGTTGTGCCTGGACATATGCTTTTAGAGAACTTCCTTAGGTGACTATGAGGTACACTCCTCGTGTCCAGCCAATGTGCTAAAGACAATTACCCAGTGTGGCCAGCACAGTACATTTTCTTTCTCAAATAAGGAATTCCCATTTAAAAGAACACATTCTGACTATTCTGGTGCATGGACCCTATAAATTAAGATGGAAAAGCCCTCCCTGCCCAGGCTTGAATCCCTCGTCCTGAGAAATAATAACCCCCTAGGGTTATGTCCACTAAGTTTCCATTACCAGGCACCAGAGCAGAGGCGGCATTACCAGAAATATAGCTTTTACTCAGAACAAGTCCTAAATCTTGAAAATTGGACACGGCGTGAGAGGAAGAACAGCTACAGGTACTCAGGTACTTTCTCACTATGTAGGGATTCTGAATTTCGAAACAACTCTCTTGTCCTTTAAAACATGTAGGCCTTGGGCAGCGCCTGTGGCTCAGTGAGTAGGGCGCCGGCCCCATATGCCGAGGGTGGTGGGTTCAAACCCAGCCCTGGCCAAACTGCAACAAAAAAATAGCCGGGCGTTGTGGCGGGCGCCTGTAGTCCCAGCTACTCGGGAGGCTGAGGCAAGAGAATCGCGTAAGCCCAAGAGTTAGAGGTTGCTGTGAGCCGTGTGACACCACGGCACTCTACCCGAGGGCGGTACAGTGAGACTCTGTCTCTACAAAAAAAAAAAACAAAAAACATGTAGGCCTTTACTTACTTGCTCACTCATTCCATTAGTCAGCCAATAGCATATTTAGACAGTTTGTCCATAGCATTATGCCATGTGTATTTGAGATTGTGATATCATAAAAATAGTTTCCTTGGGGGGAGTTTATAGTCCAGTTAGGTCACAAAATAAAACAAAACCAAATAACAAAACAAAAACCATATAAAAAAAATTTAAAAAGGAGAAAATACCGTGGATCCTATCCAGCAAGAATTTATCTTCTTTTGGTCCCAATTTCCTTGTTTATATGGTAATGAGGTTGCATGAAATGGACTTCAAAACCTCTCCCAGTTTTCAAATTCTCTACATCTGTCTAGCTGTGTGTGTAACCTGAGTGTCTATGTATTTGAGTCCCAAGGAGGATGTTGAATAAGGCAGGGAAACCTCCTTCATGGACACATCTCCAGAGTTTACCTATAGATGTCAACCTCTGCCAGTTCTTTCTAACTAAAGGCCTTGCCTCTTGTAGTTTGTGCGGCAGTTGTGATATGGACAGCATGTGGTCCTCAACCTCAGCCCACTCCCTGGTGGGGTTTGAACTTAGGGGGTTGTGCAGCTTCAGACCCCTGGGCATCACTACTCTAAGCAGTGTACACATCACTAACTCTAGCCTGCCTACCCAGCCTCGTGGTAGCTCAGTCTGGAAGGCCTAACTTGACTTCTGCTTTGTTTTCTTCTATTTGTTCATCCAACAAATATTAGGTGAATGTTCATATCAGGCACTGTCCTTGGCTTCCAGATATAGATGTAAACACAAGAGCAGGCCTTCCTCACGGTGCCTATAGACCAGTTCTGCCTGGCTCTAGGCTTTTTTTTTTTTTTCAGTTTTTGGCCAGGGCTGGGTTTGAATCTGCCACCTCCGGCATATGGGGCCAGCACCCTACTCCTTTGAGCCACAGGCACCTCTCATCTTGCTGGGGCTTTCTTCTTAAAGAAATGAACCAGAGCCCCCTGGCCAGGGGTCTAGCTGAGTCTCCTCATCTGTGAGCTAGAGCTCTGTTGTTCTAGATGCCTGCCTATGCCTCCCATTGAGGTGCTCTTCTCTCTCCTCTTCCAGACCTTCTGTAGGGGCCTCTCCAACCCCATGTATCTGACTGTGTCTGACTGACCTCTGCCTACCCTGAATCTGGTCCCTGCTTCTTTCACTAACTCATCAGTCTGTCCTTGAGGTGTTGCTGTGGCCAAGTCCACCCGAGTAATAGCAGAATGGAAGAGTAGAGTCATCCCCACTGTCCTAGTCCTTCATAATCAGGAACATTTTTATTCAATATGCTTTTTAAGCATCTTGCTTGAGATGTGTCCCAATTAAAAACAGGAGCCTTCTAAGCAGATATGGCTGCATGGTGAATATAGGAATGGAGCACTAATGGCATTGATATGATCGCTAAGAGAGTTTCCCATCACACTAGAGGCATATTTTGCAAAACCTGAGGGAAGTGTTCTGCCAAGACTCCTCAGTTTGCTCTTCAGTCATGCAGCCAGTGCACGGATGATGCTGGTGACAGGCAAAACTAGCTTTCCTTGGAAACATCAATCCAAAGGTTCTGTTATCTGTCCCTCTCCCTTCCCCTCCTCCACACTGTCCCATCCCAGTAGGAGTTTAATATGCAGCACACATGGGCTTCTCTTTGGCTGGGACTGGGACTTTTCTCTGGAAGGTGTAAGGTCGCCTTGCAAACATATGGGTAAATCCTCCCTTTCCAGCCTCCTCTAAACCCAGAATCATCCCCTACAGCATGGAGACAGAAGGCAACACAAGCCCACACCACAATATGGAGCTGTTTATCCAGAGTCAGGGGCCCCGCCTCCTCCCTAAACCACCAAACACACTGTCAGCGAAAGGTCAGTCTCAGTTTTCTTTAAGAAAGGAGACTTTGAAGCTGCCATTTCCCAAGCTGAGAAATTCCAAAGGAAAGTTGCAATGGAAATTGCTGTGACCAACACAGCGGGCTATAAATAACAATTTGAAGTCATCGAGCATGTCGACACTCGCTCTTATGTTATTTTTTCTGATCCCTAGGCGCCCCCTCACCCCCACCCCAGCCCACTGTCAGATGGGTAGAATCTCAAGTCTGGGGCTGATAACCTATGTTTGCTTTCTCATCGCTGAAGGGTACCACAAAGACACAGGGAACTGTTAGAGGCTGTTCATAATCACCTGTCTCAATGTCCCAAAGTATATGCTAAATTCCAAGCCATCTCTAGGCATCCTGCAGATGGGAGAAAGCCAGCAGTAACTATAGCTAAGTAGCCAGCTTTCCAAATAGCCCTTGGCAAGTCACATTTCTCTTTCTCTCTGTCTCTTTTTTATCCATTGGCAAAATGAAGGCAATACTTTACCTGCCTGTTGCATATAACCAAGTTTTAAGCAGTGCTTTCAGATCCACAGATGGGCAGGAGCTAATATTTTGAAGCCCTCCCCTGGGTACTCTGCACAGGCCAGGCACTTTGTCTATAGGACCTACTATCCTCATACTTGCCTTGTCAACTCAATACATGTTCCATCTTTAATTTTCAAATGCAGATACGTTGCATTTCAAAGTACTCAAGGATTTGTGGGTCACACAATTGGTAAACTCACCTAGGATTCTAACCCAGAATCTTGTGACTCCAAAGGCCAACAGAAAAAATAGTTTAATTTGTCTTACCATCTGGATATGTACTTTAATAAAATTTATTTACTCATTAGATAAATTTTGAGCACCTACTATGTGCCTGGTATTTGTGACAAATGAATAAATTAAATAAAATTTCTTGGCCTCACAGAAGTTATACTCTAGGGAGGGGGACAGAGGGAAGATACTACTTCAGAGTTCTTTTCTCTTGAACTATGGAAACTGCTGCATGAAGAATGCAATATTCCTAAATGAAGCTGAATTGATTACAACAATCAAAGCCAGGTAATCAAACCATTAAGAAACCATATTAGCAAAGAAATAGATGTTCATTTCTGTAGTGACAATTGTTGAGATTCTGATGATAGAGATCACCAGTCAGCTTTAGATGCTGAGTATGCCTAAACACTCACTAAAACCATTAGATGATGCCAGTTGATTTTTTTTTTTTTTGCTATAACATTCAAAGGTCTGTATTTCTACACCCATTTCATAGATAAGGAAACTAACTCTCCAGAGAATGAATTGCTTAAAGTCACTCAAAGATCATTCCTATAATAACAGAGTGCAGCCCTGAGTAGAAAATTAAACAATTGATTTGCTAGTGGAGGCATGAGAGAAATGCGGTGAATGCTGTAAGACCTGATCTTACCTTTCTATGCCTAAAGCAATAGGAGTTGACAGAGTGACATCTATTAAAAGATCCTATAGAAGTCAGACTTTCCCTCCTAAAGCTACGGATTCCCCTATAGATTGGATAGTTCTGATGATAGGATTCCTATAAGGTGGGTTTCTCTGCTGCTCAATATAGAAAAGACAAATGACTCAGCACCTGGGAAATGAAGTTGTAGCTACACATGTGGCATGAAAGGAAACAGTGACCCCATTAACCTGGATTGTGTAGTTTTACTTTACCAGAACATGTGGCGATCCCAAAAGTGTTAGGGATTGTTTTCATGATCACTTCACTTTGGGCCCTCAAGATGAGTGTTTACAGACAACTGGGACAATTAGTGGTTCAAATCCTGACTTTGTCACTTACCAACTGTATCATTTTGGATATATGCACATTACTTAACTTCTGTGTGTTTCAGTTTCCCCATCTATAAGGTAGTATTAAAAATAGTACCAACATTACAGGGTCATTATAAGCGTTCACTAAGGCCATTCAAGTGAAAACACTGAGTGGGTTCATGTCTGGCACCAGAGTAAACACTCCATAATGAGAGAAGTTGTTATTATTTAGAATTGTGCATCTGCATGAAGTAATGGGGTAACATTCTGGCATAGCCCATTTGTCTAATAACATTTGAGATGTCTTTTTGTTCAATCATGGTTGAAGCCATGCAGAAACAACTTCCCATCATGCCTGAAAGATCATGAGATAATCAACAGAGCCTTTGTCCAGCTCAACAATTAAATCTGAATCGAACTATCACATTGTCCTTCAGGTTACCAGGCACACAGTTTTCCACATAGATAAACGAATATTGAATTTACCTTGGCGTGTTTGATGTCCCTGTGTAGACCAGACCAAAGAGTTGCTGACAGCCCATCTTGGTGCAGACCAGGAAGTCAGGATGCTTCAAAAGGAGCAAGAGAACTAAGTGTTATTGAGAGAGATTGGTACCCTGTGCCAATGTGAAGACAGCTGTTAAAAATTCTTTTCTGTTAATATGTGGGGTGAATTGCAGAGGTTGAGTTTTAAAAGGACATTACACCAAATTGTAATGATCCAGAATTTCCATTTGGGAAAGCAATGACATGAAATATTTGTTTTCTCAAGAGAGATTGTTATCTCTGGCAGCCTTCTGAGTGATTTGTCAAAATGGAACACAAACCAAAAAGTAAACCCAATGAGTCTTCAGAGTTGTTACAAATGGGGCAAGTTATACACTATGAGGCTGACAGGCTCTTTTCACATATTCTTGGGCAATCGCATGGGTGTCCTCAGGGCAAAGAAGAAAATAGATTACTGTTGTTGAAGGAAAATCTATTTTTTTTTAATGCCACAGTCTAGATTCCAAATAATGGCCTTGATCTGCCCCAGACACAAAGAGGAAAAAAAAATCTCTTGAGCACCTTCACCTTGAGCATTGAACTCTGGAACAAAACCTTCATTTGGCTCTCAGAAAGACTCTCTTTCCAGCTGGAAATCCATGCCAGCAGCTATTTGACCAAGATGCTTACTGATAGCCTTAAAAAATGATTAGAACATGCTAGAAAGAAAAACTCCTCCCTCAGATCCCCAGTGAATGAGTTTCTCCAAGAAGTTCTGATAGTATCTTATTAGCAGACTAGTAAGTAGGTAAATGTACAGCAGTAAAACTGAGTAGACAATGAAAGGTTATGTATGTGCTATTGTATAAATTAAAACATTTGACCTCTTCATTTTGACAAAATAAATATGTTTCCTCAGGGATCAGAAAATTTCAGTTTAAAATATTTTAGAAACTGTACTGTGTTGTACACAAATTATCCTCAGGTAGAGTCTCCAATTTATTAGTAGAGAGCATGGTTTTAAAATATATAGACAACTTTCTACATTTATTTCAAACATTTTTGCTATATATTTGCATATAACTTGCTTGCATACTAAAGAAACTTAAATATCCCTTGTAGGCTTAAAGATTAATTTAATAATTGAAAAGCACCTACACATTCTATTGCATGTCTGGCTACCATTTTTTAAACACAAGTAATCTGAGGGTAATAATTTAAAATATTATTACTACTACCATTAATAATAATATTAATAGTAAGAAAAGTACATTTATTTAATCAAACACATTTTCAGGGAGTAAAACTTTTACCCTAAAAAAAATAACTGAATGTTGTCCTGAAATGTGGTGTATTAATCCTATTATAAAACATGGATGAAGTTCATCACTATCATTGACGGATGTAACTGAGTGGCGAACGGCAGGACTCAAGCTGGGAGAACCATCCAGAAAACTGGGAGTATAAAAACAGATCTTGAGGTAAAAGGTTTCTGGGAGTATAAAAACAGATCTTGAGGTAAAAGGACACAAACAGTAGAAATAGAGAAAGATGTAAACCCACCTGCAGATGTTAAAGATCTCCCTTACACAGGGAGATTAGCCCCTGCCCCAGGTGCTTCGTAGAATGTACGAGGTGGGATTTGGACCAGCACGGGTACAACTTCCAGACCTACTTCTCAGAGACCCAGGGGCAATGGCTGAAGTAAAGCCTAAACTGACCTGTAAGGAAATACCTGTTTGTCACCAAGACAGCAGGTCAAGTGACTTGGTTTAACCAAATAATCAATTAATTTGATAAAAAAGCATCAAACGTGTTGCTTGAAATTCATAAATCCATTTATTCAAAGTAAAGAAAACTATACAGCATGTATAAATTTATAAACAGGTTTTAGGGCCAGCAATCCATGTAAAAGAGCTATAAAATGTATTTGAAAAGTAATAAAGTATATGCAAATGTTTTTACTATATCGTTATTTTCCTGCACTTTATTATTGGATTCATTTATTGTTAATATCGCACTTTTACTTAGGGCATGAAAGCTAAGTTATGACATTCTAAAAAAAAGTACATTTGGGGGCTCACACTGAATCATTTTAGCATGTGAATAAAACCATATTAATTGCCATTGTTGACGGTTATTGATTTCTTATGACTTTTTATCTGCAACCAAACTAACTGCCCATGAATCCATACAGACAACATTTAAATTATTCGCTAGTTAATAATTCTTAAAAGCAAGTTTAACATCAAAATGTCTCTAAGAGTACGCACAGAGCTACTTGATCCCAAATAATAATTTCATACAATATTCATATTAACCTAAATTTCCCCAGATCTTTATAAATGTATGTAACATATTTTTGTATCTAGAAAATAAGCTTAAAAAATTGTATGGCTATGTGGAACATCCTTTGCATGGTAAAAATGCATATTCCCCAAACACCTTGTTTCCTCATGTTGTTTGAGTTGATCTGACATCAGTTTTTGTTTTTGTTTTTTGATACAGAGTCTCAAGCTGTTGCCCTGGGTAGAGTGCCGTGGCATCACAGCTCACTGCAACCTCCAACTTTGGGGCTTAAGCAATTCTCCTGCCTCAGCTTCCCAGGTAGCTGGGACTGCAGGCGCCTGCCACAATGCCCGGCTATTTTTGTTGTTGTTGTTGCTGTTGTCATTGTTTAGCTGGCCTGGGTGGGTTCGAACCGGCCAGCCTTGGGGTATGTGGCTGGTGCCATAACCACTGTGCTACAGGTGCCGAGCCCTGACATAAGTTTTTAAAAATTAATTAAGAAAGCAATTAAAAAGGAAAAAACCTAGTCCCTACTATATGTAAAACTCTGTTGTGGGAAGCATGAAAAATCACAAAGCCTGCACCACATTGGGGATCTGTTCCTATTCCCATGGAAACCTTTAGTTGAATATAGAAACAATTGAAAATAAGAAAAAAATAAAAATAGCGCTAGACAATAGTGGAATAGTTTTCTGTCTTAGATTGGGCTCCCGGTTGAGGATTTGTGTGAAAGTAATCTGGGGAGTGGAGAAGTGGGGCCAAGAAGGGAAGCCCCACAGAGGGAAACTTTGGCATAGTCTTGCGCCGAAGCTTTGGAGACAGTGTCCTGGTCTGTGGCTAAAGAGCTGGAGAATTTATACCTCCCACCCTTCAGTCATGGGTTACGAGGTGCCCTGGGTGAAGGATGTGCTAGATACTTATAAATTTCCAGGCACTTCCTGCTGTCTGCACTGGCAGGCAAAACAGGCTACAGGGACTTAAGACTAGCCTTCCAACAAAGAGCTGGGTGCTGGCTCTGAGAGTGGGCGCACACCAGTGTGCACATCTGTGTGATCAGCATGCCTGACAGTGGCCGAGTGTACTAATGAGAACACGTGACCACCTCCACTACAGTGGCACTGGGCTGCATAGGATTGATTGCCAAGTTAATTTGATAGGCAATTATTGCTGTAACAGATCAGAGAAAGAAGAAATCCCCTGATGGCAGAAGCATCTGTTCAACTCCCATTCCTGTGAATTCCACAGGACAGATTTGCCCCAGTTCATTGCCACTGGCTAAGTCCATCTACTTCTGGGATTCTTGTATAAGAAAGTCACTTGCCTGAAGGTATAAACCACACTCTACAAAGACACATTATCAGTAATAAAAGCGATACTACGTATTTTGATCTCCATCTGGTTTACTCGTTCCATAGCTCTCAATTACTTTAGTATTCAGGGGGAGGAAATGGGGTGTATTTATTAAGCCTCCTTGACCCTCCATAAATAATAATAGTTAACATGTATTGAATGCCATGTGGCAGGAACAAGTTTAAGTACTTTACAGAAACGATCTTATTGCATCTTTTCATGAGCCCTGTGACATGGCCCTGTTTGCACTTTTTCAGTTGTGGAAGCTGAGTCAGAGAGAAGTTAACTATCTTGCTCAAGGCCACACAAAGCATGGAAGCAGGATTTGAACATGAAGATGATCTAGTTATAAAATCTATACTCTTAATTACTAGGTTAAAGACAACTGAACTGAGAGCCAGAAGATGGTGACTATGCATGGAGTTCTTAACCAATGTCTAGGGCAAGACCCAATTAAAAATGTTACTACAACAAAAGACACCATACCTAAAGTTAAGTTACACTCCAGAGAGAAAACATTGTAACATACTTAAAGAACTAATAATTAATATCTAGCATACATTGAATCCTTACAAATTAATAAGGAAAGCTAAATAGCCTATTTTAAAAATGGGTGAAGTATAGAAAAGAAAGTCCACAGAAGAATAATTATAAAGAAAGAAAGAATAGGACATCCATATTTACTATCTGCAAAGCACACATTAAAATACGTGTGCCAATTTTTGCCTATCATAATAGTAACAATACAACATGACAAATGTTTGAGCAGGAACTGATGGGTAATGTAAAATGTGGGGGAGAAGGAATCTAAAAGATCAATTTTAAAAAATGTATATACCCACTGATTCCACAATTACTGAATTCTAAAGAAATACTTATGTATCTTCACAAACATGAATATATAAGGGTATTTATTACTGACTACTAGAGAAGTGGTCAAACAATATGTTATAATAATACGCATATATAATAATATATACATTATATGCATAATGTAAATTAAGTTATATGCGTAAGTTATAATAATATTATACAAGAAGGATATAGAGCTGCATGCAGTGATCTGCAAAACTCTGTAAGATCTACTGTTAAGTGAAAAGGCAACTTGAAGAATGGTCAATAAATTATCATCACATGTGTATAAAACAAATAGCAAACAGAACTCCATATGTTTGTGTATGTGGTGTGTTGTGTGTATGTAGAAATACATTTTTTAAAAAAGACCAAAGAATGTTGTCTCAGTCCATTCAGGTTGCCATAATAAGATACCTTAGCATGGGTCATTTATAAACAACAGAAATGTGTTGCTCACAGTTCCCAAGACTGGGAAGTCCAAGATCAAGATGCCAACAGATTTGAGGTCTGGGAAGGGCCTGTTCCTCATAGATTGTACCTTTTGCTGCATTCTCATATGGCAGAAAAAGCTAAGAGGTTCCTCAAGCCTGTTTTATGAGGACAATAATCCTATTAGTGAAGAGTGAGAGAACCTTCATGACCTCATCATCTCCCAAAGGCTCCACAGCTAATATCATAACCTTGGTGATTAGGTTTCAGCATATGAATGCAGGGGTGGAGTGGGGTGGGGGGACTCAAACATTCAGACCATAGCAGATGTTCACCAAATGTTGACATTCTCCTCTCTATATAGATGAGTCAGTGTGGGAAAATGAAGGTATTCACATTTATGTTCATATATTCTTGTATGTGATATTATTTAAATAACATACAATATAAACACATTTAAATATTACTAGTAACATTTTTAAGGCAGTAAACAGAAAACACAACTGGTGGTATGGACCCTCTGGCCCCAGTTCCTCTGAAAGAGACAACTAAAGACAACTAAAGAAGATGTAAATATGTACATGGGACATGTATGGTGAGGACTGATTATGTATGACTCATTTTCACTCCATCAGAAGACATTTCCACATTTTAGTGAAATACTTTGTAGTACAGACCGGGTCCTTTCATAAGAAATAAATATATTTAGGCTAGGTGCAGTGGCTTATGCCTATAATCTCAGCTTTTTGTGAGGCTGAGGTGGTAGGATCCTGTGAGGCCAGGAGTTGAAGACAGTGTGAGCTGGTCCCTCTGTCTACTGATTTAAAAGTCAGCCAGGCATGGTGGTACATGCCTGAAGTGTAGTCCTAGGTAGGAGGCTGAGGCAGGAGGATGCTTGAGCTCAGGAGTTTGAGGTTGCAGTGAGCTATGATAACAACACTACACTTTACCCCAGGCAACAGAGTGAGACCTTGTCTCAAGACCAAAAATCTAAAAAAAAAAACAAATACATTTTAATCTTTTCTGTTTGTCTACATCTCAGATACATACACAACAAAGAGATATATCAATTTATTTCTTAAGTGTTTGTTGCTTGTGGGCCTAATTATAATGCTGTTGTAAGTGTGAAGTGGTGACACTTTCTCATCACTCTGTACAGGTAAAAATATGCATTTTCTCAAACTTGCTAGGTCACCAGGCCAGCCGTTAGTACAGCATGGCTCTGCTGTTGTTGGTGACAACATGTGGTTTCAGTAAACTTAAGATGAGCTCCTTTCCCCACTCTACACCCACCTCAGTCTCCCACTGCTTAGACAGAGCTGAAGGAAGCTGGCGTTAGGGTGAGGCTGCGTGTGTTTGTGTGTATAGTACAGCCATCCCATTTTAGCTGTAGGAAAGAACTAGCCTAGATAGATGTTTATGAAGTTATTTGTCTGAGAGGTTATAGATTATCATAAGAAAGAAATGTAACATAGGACCGACAGACTCGCTGGGCTGTTTGCAGCTTCTATAGAGCAGGCCATAGAGGTCACATCAAAAATGGAGGCAAAGGTTGAGTGATTCAAGAAAAGCCAGCTCTGGAAAAGCAGCAGCAGAGGAGGGTCAATTGCCTTAAGTTAAAGGAAAGAGAGTTTAAGGAAATGACGGGTATGTGATCCAGAGAAAGATAATAAAACATTTTAGGGTACTGGCGTCAGAGCCAAATGAAGGCCTTTGCAGGTCTGAAGCCCTGGAAAAGATTACGAGGTGCCTCCAGCACACTTCCCATATGGAATTCCTAATGCAAACAATACTAATGTATAAACCCAAATATAGGCTTTAGCAATATTTTTATTTAAATTTTTTTTTGATCTGTGATTTCAATTTTTAACTATCTTAAGTCTTATGATCACATGTAATTTTTAAATGTGTGCATATTTGCTCTACTTTAATCCTTCTAATGAGTTGGAGAAAGCACCATTGCACCACTACATATCCACAGTAGTTCTATACTTTTTGGTGTTTTTGAATAGCTGTTTAAAGACAATCCTAAATTATAACTTACTATGACTTAGATAATAAGGAATTCAAAAGTTTAACTTGTTACTATTTCTTGTCACAATAACTTTTAAAAGCATCTGACCTATAGATTGTCTACATAGTATGTGAGAAGTGTTAAATAGTCTTTATTTGATTATACAGAAACCACATTAAAATGCCTTTTAATAATTAAAAGACAGCATTTTAGATACAGAGAATTCTTTTAATAATTAGGTGGAATAGTTAAAAACAAAGATATAAAGTAGACATTGCTACCTTATCTGTAGCCTAGCCTATAATAAACACAAATTAAAACACCAGTGAGTCTTGCTTGTTTTCTGAGGCAGAAAAGGGATTTCCCCAGTAATTAAATATATTCATATAACTTGTTTTATATATACAAATGTACATTATATATCTAAATATAAAACCAATCTCTAATAGACTCTGAGATGGCATTTGCTATCTTTGTGAAAATTTGAACATTACTAATGAGGTCCAATCATATCTTTAGAAGGGTAAAACAATAATAGCATTTACTCAATTGGAATTACTATCAAAAGTCAAAAAAACAATTATATTCATTTAACCACAAGCCAGTCTTATCTAAATCAGGACTGTTCAACAAAAATATATTCTGTCATTCAGGAGCTGAATTCTGGTGCATAAGATCAATTAAATGTTAGTGCACATTTTAAAAATTGTGAGACATTTCTGTTTTGTGATAAACAAGAAGGTGGCCAAGTATTACTCATTAGTAGCTTTTTCGAGATAAGCTATCAAGTCTGCCCTTTCTGGTTTGTACTTTCTTCTTCATCTATACTTGTGAAGATCATTTTTTTCTTGGGATTCTCCAAATACTCCATCAGCTTATCCTCTCCCCCAGGTGATGCCTTCGTTCATATTGGCATCTATATAAAAAGAATCCAACAGCCTGGCCCTATTTTCTGGCCAAAGAGACCATTGAGATTAGGTACAGTCCTGTGTTTGCTTTCCTTTTTCATGGTGTGGCACCAGGCACACTTCTGAACAAAAAATTTGCCTTTCTCAACATCACCCATGTTCAATTCTCTCTTTTTCACTGTTGCCATAAAGTTTCCCATGCTCTAAGTGCAAGGGCACACTTATCCACAACTATATACTAGTGTTGGTGCAACCAACCTTTTAGCAACACTTTAAAAAAATACTTTGAAAAATACATTGCCTTACTTTTGCTGGCCCATCAAGCATATTCTTAAGCCACTTATTGGATCATCTGTAAGATTAGTTTCAACTCTGAGGCTGGAGCTGGGTACTAGGCCAGGGGAAATTCTTGTCTTCAAGAACAAGAGGACTGAGAGTTCACCTAGTTTGGTGCAAGGCCAGAAGGAGGGAACTTATTCTTACAGAAAGTTAAACCACGCTCAGCCACATAAAGTGGAAGTGGGGTAGGCACTGGGATGAGATTGAAGAATGACCATGAAGAAGCTGGGGCAGCAAGTGGTGAAGATTATTCCATTCTCAAGTGGAAATAAAGGGTGGCCACAGCCAAAGAGTAAGCTCAAATCTGCCATGAAAGATACTTCAGATTGCCTTCTCATAATTGTGAAAGAGGTCAACCAAATCACCTCTGGTTCCAAAATCTGTGCTTCATATTCCCATCAAGCACTTCTAATTGCTTTCTTCTGCAGGTCTTCAGGAGGCTCAGAGAGCAATAACCACAGAAGCAAATTGGACCATGGGCTCAAGAAGCAACTCCCACATGTTAGTAAGCTCAGAGTCATCCTCATACTATGTGACTCTCCAAAAGCCCTATCCTGCACTCAAAGCCTCTACCCACCAGAAAATGAGGGCACTTAGAATGCTACCCCAATATGACACAATAGCACGCATGATCACAATAGCCTACTACTTTCTCATATCTACTCATTTCCTTTTTCCGATGTGGAGTCTCAAAATTGTCTGCACAGTACTGACCCCCCTCCTCCATCCCACTTTCTGAACACTGATATGTCTTTCTTTATGACAACAACCCATCCGGCTTGACTCCAGGCTTCAAAACCACTGAAGTCAAATTAAAACACACATTTTTAGCAATGAATTTACTAAAGTTAATAATCCAAATAATTGTTTTTATTTGTAACTTCAAAAAATTATTTTCAGGAAGCAACTCCCACATGTTAGTAAGCTCAGAGTCATTAAAATTCATTACTCTTACACAAAGTTAAACTTATTTATTGGCAGAATCTGAAGAATTTTAGCTCAAAGCCAGCTACATTTCTGCATTGGGACAGCCCCACTCCCCAACTACTAAAAGATGATTCCATTTCTGCAAATACACTTTACCTTTGCTTGCATTTGTGGAAGTAAAAGCCATTCTACCATAATTTTCATTCAACTACATTGAATATTAGAAAAAGAACAATGAATTATAGAAAAAGAAGACTTCATAACACTGTATCTCTAAGGTCAAAATTTCAGGGTAATCCTTATCAGAGAAATGTATTTTCAAAGTAACCTGCTTCTAGCACTCTGACTAAAGGCAGGAGAAACTAACCTAATTTCTAGAAAGTAAGGTGGACAAATTCAAAGTACTCCCACTTATCAATAATATTTATTTATACAGAGTCTCACTCTGTTACCCTGGGTAGAGTGCTGCGGCATCATCCTAGCTCACAGACCTCAGTCTCTTGAACTCAAGTGATCCTCTTGCCTCAGCCACCCAACTAGCTGGGACTATAGGTGTCTACTACAATGCCCAGCTAGTTTTTTCTATTTTTAGTAGAGACAGAGTCTCACTCTGGCTCAGGCTAGTCTTGAACTCCTGAGCTCAAGCAATCCACCCTCCTCGGCCTGCCAGAGTGCTAGAATTATAGGCATGTGCCACTGCACCTGACCAGTCTTTTTAGAAGAGCTTTGCTGTTTTCTGTGGTACAGGACATGCAAATGCAACAAGCCTATCTCTGCCTCTACCTTGATTCAGTTTTTCTATATAGATGACTGATAGTTTCAAAGGAGTTATAATGCATTTATGTGATATGAAGTGAGCTATATCATAATAGGCCTAAGGGAAAACTAATAAGATATGTACGATATATGAAAAAAAAAAAAAGATGTGGGATCAGCGCCCATAGCACAGTGATTACGGCGCCAGCCACATACACCTAGGCTGGTGGGTTCCAACCCAGCCAGGACCAGCTAAACAACAATGACAACTGCAACTAAAAATAGCCAGAAATTGTGGCGGGGGCCTGTAGTCCCAGCTACTTGGGAGGCTGAGACAAGAGAATCGCTTAAGCCCAAGAGTCTGAGGTTGCTGTGAGCTGTGATGCCATGGCAGTCTGCCGAGGGTGACATAATGAGACTGTCTCAAAAAAAAAAAAAAAAAAGATATGTATGAGATCCTTGAAATTCAGGAGCTATAAATGGGTCATCCTACAAACAAATGATAAACTCCACAAGGTTATATCGTAATGTTTTTATGGTGTGCAGATGATTATAATCTTTAGTTCATAGCAAGCACATTATCATCAATGGTCTGTGCAAGATTTTTCTTTGTATTTTATTTTATTCAATAAATATTTATGAAATATGCCACATGCCAGATACTGTTACAGGAAGTAGGGATTGGACAAAATAAAGATCCTTGCTTTTATAAAGTTTATATCCTGGCATTACATTGCATTATATAAATAAGTCTCCAGTATGTTAGAAACATGTGCTTTGGAAAACCAAATAAGATGTAAACAAATGCAGATTCTAAAATGAGAACCCTGGAGAGCCAGGCAGCGTACCTTTCAACTGCACCACAGAATTGGCTACATTTTAAAAAGTAATTTCTTTCCTAAGCCCCAGGGCAAACATACATGAAAGAGAACCCGTGAGGACAAAGACAGAAACTTGGACAGACACGCACTGCTTCAGCAATTCTTAGAGGTCCAAAATATTTTAACAGTACACTTAAACAAGCCCCTGGATGATCTGAGAGGGACATTGCTTAATCATTGACTATAGTTACTGTCTTCTCTACTGCAATGTCATTTTTTCTCTTCAAATAAAAGCCAGTTTTAACAGATCTTAAATTTATATTTTAGAGCATTCTGCCAAACATGAAAAGGGCCTGTTTGAACTGTTGTTAAAATCAACATTGGCAGAAAAACAGAAAAGAAGGCAATTTTTTTCCACACCCTAAAGTCCATTTAATAATGTGTTTTCCATGTCCCTAGAGAACCTGGTGACCAGCATGCATTCCATGGCTTTGTCTTATCTGGTTCCCCCACAAGCTGTGGAGCCCTTGAGCACCAGAACCACATTTTATTTTTTGAATTCTTGGAGTCTAGCTCAGTGCTTTACATATAATAATCAATTTTAAAATATTTAAAGAGTGAATAAATGCATGTTCTATAATACTGTTGGAACTATATTCGTTGCTATGGTTGATTGAATTTAAGGGTTGATGAGAAGTCGGATGTTTTTGTTTAAATAAAAACATAAATAATTTTCCTGGTCTCCATAGCTATGTACATTAATGCAATAATGGGGCACCATACACTGGTTTTATATACAATTTGACATATTTTCATCACACTGATTAACATAGCCTTCCTGGATTTTTCTTAGTTATTGTGTTAAGACATTTATATTCTACATTTAGTAAGCTTCACATGTAACCTTGTAAGATTCACCATAGGTGTGGTCCCACCAATTACCCTCCCTCTGCCCATCATTCCCCTACTCCCTTTCCCCATATTCTTAGGTTAGTTTCATAGCAGGGCTGAGTACATTGGATACTTTTTCTTCCATTCTTGAGATACTTGGCTAAGAAGAATATGTTCCCACTCCATCCATGTAAACATGAAAGAGGTAAAGTCTCCATCTTTCTTTAAGGCTGCATAGTATTCCATGATGTACAAATACCACAATTTATTAATCCATTGGTGGGTCAGTGGGCACTTGGGCTTCTTCCATGACTTAGCAATTATAAATTGGGCTGCAATAAACATTCTGGTGCAAATATCTTTGTTATAATGTGATTTTTGGTCTTCCGTATATATACCTAGTAGAGGAATTGTAGGATTGAATGGCAGGTCTATTTTTAGATCTCTAAGTATTCTCCAAACATCTTTCCAAAAAGAACATGTTAGTTTGTATTCCCACCAGCAGTGTAGAAGTGTTCCCTTTTCTCCACATCCACGCCAACATCTCCGGTCTTGGGATTTTGTGATAGGGGCTAATCTTACTGGAGTTAGATGGTATCTCAAAGTAGTTTTGGATTTGCATTTCTCTGATGATTAAGGATGATGAGCATTTGTTCATATCTGTAGGCCGTGCGCCTGTCTTCTTCATAGAAGTTTCTCTTCCGGTCCCTCACCCAGCCTGAGATGGGATCACTTATTCTTTTCTTGCTAATACCTTAAATCCGTTTTTTAAAGGTCATATTTTATTCCTCTCTAGAATCCATCCCTGCCTTGTATCCTGCTCAGCTATAGATAGGAAAGACCTTTATCCATAATATTTAACCCTATCTAGTTATTGACTCAAACACTGGCATCCCATTTTCAGTGGTGTATGTTGAAGTGGGATTGATGTGAAGTGAGCGTATAAAGGAAAGATGTGAAATTACTCTGGCTGCTCTCATCTGATGCAACTGGACTGAATGAAGGATGTCTGCCTGTCTTCCAAGGTGTCATCTGCCTGGGTCATACAGCTAGACTTGTGCTTTAGGTGTCTGTAGGACATGCTGTGGTGTGCTGCCCAGATCTTCCCTTCAAGGATTGCCCTCAAGCAATTTGACTACAACCCTTCTTTGGGGGTAGCCCATATCTAAGAACTGATCAGTGTGGGGGCAAAAGCCCTGGCCTTCTTGTCTCATTTGGACATCTTTGAGTGGACATTCAAGTTTCAGAGGTCCCTGTGAGATAGAATGAAACCTGCTACAATGACATTACAACTTCACTTTTCCTTCTGCCAAATTATGTTGCCCTCACATCCTTACAGTATTGTCCCCAAGAGCATTCCTTGATAAACTTCCTTCATGCAAATCTCCAGCTCAGTTGTCTTCAGTTGTGGAGTGCTACCTACATTCCCCACCTGCATCTAAAGCTTGCTTCAAATCTTAGCCAGCTTGTCTGGTGATAAGAATCCCTGTGAAGACTTTCCCTATACCCTCTCATAAATAGTTGGATCCTATTCTCCACACTTTTAGCAAATGGAAACATAAACTATTTTTTTAAAATGACACCATTTTCCGTTAGGTTTGAAGATTCCACTTGCCTAGAAACTCCACCACGGTAACCCATTTAGTGGCACAACTGGCCATTCAAGCCCTGGGGATACTGATTCATTACATTTTGGGATTGAGTGGGGTTCTGGGATTAACACAAATTATAACTGAATCTATAATCATTACCAGGCTAATTTCATATGAGTTTTTCCTCCTTTCCTAATGGCTAAATATACATCCCTACACCGAATCCTCAAGGATGGTAAATATTCTGATATAACCTACTGTCTCCAGTCTCCTTCACATAACACGTTCCCCAGAAAATTCCTGGAGAATTCTCATTCTGTCATTTAGGATATGAAGTGTATATTTTGGAATCAATATATGAGAATAAGATATCTGAGATAATCAGTGTTTTTACATTTGCAACCTTTCCTTGGTAAATAAAATACCAAGTTGAGTCCTTTGACTCAATTCCAACTTTAGGGGCTTATAGACAAAATCACAAAGATGATACATACAATAAAATTTGTCCCCACATGGTTTTATGATAATAATATATTTTTTTAAAAAAGAAAATAACTTATAGAGGCTGACCCATCAATAGGACATTGGATAAATAAATTAAGTGATATTGATAAAAAATATGTAGACATGAAAAATAATGGTATTAAAGTACATTTATTTGTAAGATGTTCACATCTTAAAGGTAAATTTAAAAATCTGGTTATTGAACAATATGAAAGATGTGATCTGTTTATATAAACACACTTGGAATGAACACATAAAGAGAAAGCTAAAAAGAAGATCATCAATTTTTTTCCTCAGTGGTAGAATTTAGAGTGACATATTTTTCAGAATTGGTTAAATTTTTATGATATATACCCAAGAACAAATTTTTTTTTTTTTGAGATTTGCCTCCCAATGATCCTCCTGCCATTTTTCCATTCTCCCATGCATTTTTTTTATAACTTCTCAAAAGAGGAGGACCCAAACCCATGTTCATAGCAGTATCCAAAAGGGGGACGTAACGCATGTGCCGATCAACAGATGAATGAATAAACAAAACGTGAAATATACACCCAGTAGAATATGATTACCTTTAAAAAGAAGGAAACTTTGACACATGCTACGACATGGATGCACCTTAAAATTATCAGGCTAAGTGAAATAAACCAGTCACAATTGGACAAATTCTGTATCATTACTTACATGAGATCCATAGATTAGTCACAACTGTAGAGACAGAAGTAGAATGGTGGTTGCCAAGAGCTGGAAAAAGGGGTTGATGTTTAACAGGTACAGAATTTCAGTCTTGCAAGATGAAAAGAGTTCTAGAGATGGATGTTGGTGGTGGCTGCATGGCAGTGTGAACGTACTTGATGCCCCTGAAATGTACACTTAAAAAATGGTCAAAATGGTAAATTTTATGATATGTGTATTTTACCACAACTTAAATGATAAAGAATTTTAACAAATAAAGAAGATTTCATTTTTTTCATCTATATCTCACTGGAACATCCAAAGACCCCTGGAACACAGTATTTCCTGGGGGGTGGAGGGCAGAATGGTAACTCAATCTTTTATGCCTTACAGAGGAAACAGTCTATGATATTCTTTTGAGTTCCCAGAGGAGGCAGGAACAGTGACGGCTTTGTTAAGTGTGTGAAAGCAGAAGGATCTCAGGGAAGCAGGGGAAATGGCAAACATTAATGCAGGAAAAAATAAAGTAATGCTAATTCATCTGCACAAGATCATTTCTCCAGTACATCTCTCTGTAGATGGAAGGAAGTAAAAACTTCTCTCCTCCACAAAAGACAGATGATGATGATAAAGAAATACTTCCTGATAGATTCTGTTATGATGATCATCCCCACTTTGACCTAACATATTGTGATGGCCAAACCCAATAGATTTACAACTACTCTGTAAAACTTTGCATGATGTTGGTCACTTCCTGGGGGTTTAATGCCCAAAAAGGCAAGTTTCACATTTAAGGAGACTGATGAGAAACTGCAGCATATAAAGCCTTCTTTGCAGCAAAAAGAAAGGATCCAAACACTGGACTTAAATATTAAAAAAATTCACTTGGTTTTACCAGGCACTATGGTATGCACCTGTAGTTCAGCTACTTAGGAGGTTGAAGTAGGAGAATTACTTGAACCCAAAAGTGGTTTGAGTCCAGCCTGGGCAATGTATTGAGACCCTGCTTGCTTTTTTTTTTTGAGTTTGAGTCTTATTCTGTTCCCCAGGCAGGAATGCAATGGAGTTATTATAACTCACTGCAACCTTAAACTCCTGGGTTCAAGGGATCCTCCTGCCTCAGCCTCTTTAAGTAGCTGAGACTACAGGCATGTGCCGCTATACTGACTAATTTTTTTTTCTATTTTTTATAGAGATGGGGTCTTGCTCAGGCTGGTCTCAAACTCTTGATCCTCCCCCACCTTGGCCTCTCAGAGTGCCAAGGCCTCCATGTCCAACCTAGACCCCAGCCCAAGAAGAGAGGGAGGGAGGCAGGGAGGGAGGAAGGGAGGAGGGAAGGAAGGGGTAGTTCACTTGGTTTCAAATGTCAGGATGCTGCTGGCAGGAAGCTCTGACAAAAACAGAAGCAGCATAAATAAGATCCTGTAGTGAGAGCCTATGCTTACTGAGCAGGTCCCAGCTCATTAAAATGCCACCTTCTCTTATATGTGTTTTTGCAAGAATCATCCTATGACTCTGCTAGGTTTTCTTCCCTTCCGTTACTTCCAAAGCAGGAATCTGTTCTGACCCTTGGGAACAATTTGACCCTACTGACCTTGAAGGATTCTGGTTTCCCTGAATGTTGGTGCTTCCTGGCTAGAACAGGGGAAAGAACAATTATTCAATTTTGCACTTCTTTAGTGTTTCCAACGTAATAGGCACATGTGCTGGGATATCACGTGTCTTTGCAACAGAGGAGACCAGGATATTAATTAAGAATTTTTAGAGGTAAATACAACAGTTTTCATAAAAAGAGATGTCATTTGCTCAGGCTCAGGTGGTATTGAAAGGCAAAACCTTGGACTGTACCTTGTCAAGAGTTCTTTTCTTTGGATTCTAAGTAAGGGAAAGAGAAAACTAAAGAGGGATTTGAGGGCGAGTCAAACTGGAAAGCCTCTGCTGTAATATCTTAGTATTTTAAAGATTGACAGAATTCTGACTGATCTGTTAAACTCAGCTAATGAGTTTTCTATAAACCTTAAATTTTGCTAAAAATAGTTTCTAGACAGGTCCAGATAGTTAAGATCCACAACTGAACAAATTGAAATATTCAGAATTAAACTTAAATTAGCCAAGTTACTCACTGGAAATTACCAAGTGGAGAAAACTTAAAAAATAGTAATGTAAAAATCTACTAAACTTTGATTTCATTCACTTTATAGCACTAAGTGTTTTATATCATTTCTGTAAAATTTTGACTCTGCTTCAAATTCCAGCACTGACTCGTGACCTGTGCAAGAATCTAGCAGTTTATTCAGTGACTACTTAATTTTTGTCATAAAAATAAAAGCCATTGCTACCCTTTTCCAAATTCTCTGCCACATCTAAGAAATATGTCTCTCAAAAAATTTTATGTATATATTTATATCTATGACCTTAGCCAATTCATCTTAGTTCCTCATATTTGGTTTGGAATGTTTTATCCCAATTGATTACCAACTCTATCCATTCTTACTGTTTCTATCAACATCTTTTTATTTTTTTCAGCTGCAACTTTCCATCATCCTAATGAGAGCAGTTACTCCATTTAAAGAGATTCACATGTTGGGCGGCACCTGTGGCTCAAAGGGGTAGGGTGCCGGCCCCATATGCCGGAGGTGGCGGGTTCAAACCCAGCCCCAGCCAGAAACTGCAAAAAAAAAAAAAGAGAGAGAGAGAGAGAAATTCACATATCCCCCAAAAGAAGGCACCTGCCAGGGCCATGTACTGTTGGAGAGGTCAAAGGTGAAGTTTCTTGTCCTTGCTCAAAGCGAATCCACAGACATACATACAGTAATGATAGCACAAGGAAAGAGTGGTGAGGGTCATGGGCTCAGAAGAGGAAGGAAGAGATCAGGAATCAGAAAAGGCTTTAGGTAGGAAAAGCACTGGAGCTAAGTCCTCAAGGACGAATAGGATTTCAACAAGCGGAGATGGCAAGAAGGGTATTCTGACTACAGGAAAGCATAAGCAGAAGAAAGCAGCCAGAAACCGGGCTGTGGACAAGAGCAATGAATAGTTCAGGCTGGCCAGAATGAGGACTATTTGTGGGGAATCAGGGAGAGAAATGTCAGGAAAGGCAGGACAGACAGGTTATGGTTGCAAATGACCTATAAATGGAGTCAAGACTCAAGAACTCTCAAATGAAATTATCTCAGGAAGGGAATACTGAAATGTGACAATTAATCACTTGCTTCACACTGTGTTTGTAAAAAGATAGGGTAAGAGAAAGGTAATTGGCAACCTAGAGTCAAAAATTAGCAGCTCCTATCAAAAGATGAGCAAAGGAGACAGTTCTTCATGCTGGTGCAAGGATCTGTTGATCTGAGACACATGCCTCTATTGTGGAGACAAAGTCCCCAGCTACTAAGCCCCTCTGACCATAAAACCATTGCTCCTTGTTCTAACTCTGAGTTCACCAAGCAATCTCTCCATGTCACTTTTACAAGGGTTATTCATCACCTGTAAAACAAGTTAAAATTCTATAGCAGCCGTCTGGTCTGCAACCTTCTTGGTACCAGGGACCACTTTCATGAAAGACAATTTTTCCACAGAACTGGAGGTGTTAGGGGATAGGTGGAGCTCAGGCCATGATGCTCATAATGCGGGAAGCGGCCGGCAGCTGTACATACAAATGAAGCTGCTTCATTTGCTGGCCCACTGCTTACCTCCTGCTGTGTGGTCAGATTCTAAGTCTCCTGGAGGATAATTTTTCTACAGATGGGGTGTGGGCTGGGGAGTTGGGGAGTGGAGAGGTGAAGCTCTGTATCCCTGCCCCTGGGGTTGAGGAACACAACTCTATAGCAAGGTACAGGGGGCATAAGAAGCCATGCACACAGATCCAAGTTCAGCCTCCCTGTTCATTTCTACCTATCATGAAACTCTACCTCTAATAAACCAATGCAGAGATAAAGGAGGTTAAATCTTAGAATCAATCTGGCTCTGGGTTCAGGGCTGAGGTTCTCCAGCTGAGACAGGGTTAACTTGAGAACTAAAGGGCAAAAGGCCAACAGAATGTCAAAGGCAGCACTAGAAAAGAGTCAAAATCTAAACCCAATCAACATGTCTATCCTAGAGGTTGAGCAGCAAGACAGCAGCCAAACATGGAAACCGGAGTTACCCAGGGAGATAGGCTCATTTAAATATCATGTGTAGGAGGCAGAAGCTGGAGAAATTCCAAAGCTCTGGAGCATTGTCCCAGAGATTCCTTTACATAGTTATCTAAGGTTTGGGAATAATCATGTATCAAAACAGATCATAGGGTTGCTGCGAGACTCCAGTGAATTAATGTCTGTGACATCACCTATGGAGTGGGAGGAAACGACTCATGGGAAGGAAAGCCCTTCCAAGAACCTTTCCTCTCGCATTTCCTTCTCTCAGCATACACATCTTCTCCCCTCGGCTGCTGGTCCAGCTTCTCTTTCACTCTTCCAGATCAGACTTAAACGTTACAATCTCCTTGAAGCTTTGCCTGTAAGCTTTGCCTACCTTCTTTTCCAACTTGTAAATTAGTGTATATATTTTGACAAGTTTGGGGACAGAATATTTTCAATGGATATGGTTTAGGAAAATCAAGTTCCTGAGTTTACCATTTTTATGGCATCCCATCATAGCATATAGTATCTTGGTTTCATGTATTTCTCCCTAACTCAGTCCCATGCTTCTGAAGAACAGAACATCTACCTTTGTAGCTGTTTCCACATTAGCAATGTGCTTGACAGATGAGAGTTTCTTGACTTCTTAGTTGATAAATATTTATGGAACAAAGGATTCATCAGTTTTTGGGTTTTATTTTGAGACAGAGTCTCACTTTGTCACCCTCGGTAGAGTGCCATGGTGTCACAGCTCACAGCAACCTCAAACTCTTGGGCTTAAGCCATTCTCCTGCCTCAGCATCCCCAGTGGCTGGGACTATAGGTGCCCACCACAACACCTGGCTGTTTTTTTGTTGCAGTTGTCATTGTTGTCTAGCAGGCCCAGGCTGGGCTTGAACCCACTAGCCTTGGTGTATGTAGCTGGCACCCTACTCACTGAGCTATGGTGCCCAGTTTCATCTTTTTGTTTAATTCTTTTATAATCTGTTTATCACATAGGTGTTTTAAGTAGACTTTTTTCCCCCCTCACCCACCAAGGGTTTTATGCTCTTCCATTATTTTATTTTTTCCTTAACAGGAATCAAACTCTCACATTATTCTATCAATCTTTGCCTTAAAAAAAAAAAAGTGTCATGTCAACCTCTGCTCACAGGCAAAGTTGCCTTTCGAGAGGCAGAGTTGAGGTGGCAAATTGGCAAAATCACTTTAGTGGTAAACTAAGGTCATAGATCCTGAATTGGATCTCAGTGTGAGCTGTAAATCCAAGAAGAGAGAAAGAAAAACAAACAGTGGGGGTGACAGCTGGTTGAGGTTGAAAAGCAGGATCCAGTTAAAAGAGAGGGACCTGGCTGAGGAATACAGCTCAGAATTCAATGTCATGGGCCCTGTGTGCTGAATGAACCTGCTTTTGAGTTGTTTAGTATGTGGCAAGGGGAGGGGAGTGTGGTAACATAAAGGAGCTCTGTAGGGTTGGATTTGGTGAACCTGGGATCACCTTTGGGCTGCTCCCCTCTTTGTAGAGCCTACAGGAGGAAGGGGCAGGCAGGGCACCCATAATTCCTGCTCTGCTGTCTGCATCACTGGAGGCCAGCTTCCGCTGCTTCCCTTTGGATGCCTCCATCTAATGGTATCAGGAACCAAATCCTGGGATACCACCGTATTAGTTTGAATACAAGTTCAACAGCTGGAACAAAGGACAAAATGACAGTGGTTAAAATAAGGTAGAGGTTTATTTCTTGCTCTGGGACAGTCACGCAGAGTGAGCAGCTCAGCACAGACGTGAAGGTGCCATGGTGCTGGGGACTCAGGTGATTTCTACCCTTGTTACTCTTCCTCCTTAACATACAGTTTCTATCTTACGGTCAAAAGTGGCTGCTCTAGTTTCCTGCACTGAATTCACACTCCACCTGCAGGAACATTAGGAGGAAAGGGGGTGTGTGCGCACTCTTCATTTTAAGGGCGAAACCTAGAAGTTGCGCATATTTCTTCTACTGACATCCCATTGGTCTGATCCAGTCACGTGCTCTGCCCAACTCCACGGGGAGCTGAGAACTGTAGGCTTCATCAGAGGAGCCGCAGAAAGTGAGGACAGATGGCCATGGGATTTGCTCTCTGTCATAAGGCATTTGGGCTCTCTGCTGGGTCCCTGGCGTATCTGGTATTACTCTTTCCTACCTAGGGCTGAAAGCACTTTAGGGAGTGAGGACGAAGCTGGCGTGCTGCAGCACTCTGACCTGTGTAGGGCTGAGCATTTCCTCAGGGGTACACCATGAACCAAGAATGAAGAGCTTTGTAAATTTGGAGAAAGGCTGTATTAAACAAAAGAACAGTTGTTTCACCACACAGATTGTTAAGCTCTGAAGTACTATTAAACGTTACAGATCTCCATTAGGAATGAGTCATCTTTTCTGTAGTTCATATTTTGCTGAACATCATCTCATGAGAGTGGTGTTCCTCAGATCAGGAGTAAGTAAGCGCCATTCTAGTTATTTAACCAGAATCCCTTTCCCTGACTTTTGCTTTTCTGGGGTCCAAGGCTTATTTCTGCTTTTTCCGATATTTGCTTTTAGAACCGTGTACCTGGTATCTGTGTATGTAATACCTGTGTGCCTATTCCACTTCCTTTCCTCACCAATTCACCCTTGTCCTCCTCACTCGGCCCCACTCTATCCTCCACCACCTTCTCAGAATTTTCAGAATTTCCTGAACCTAGAATTGCTTTTTGATGCCCCTGTATGAATTTTGTCACTAACTATGACCCTCTCTTTGAGACCATTGCTCCTATCTGCTTTTGTCCACCCTCACAAAGGTAGAGCTCAGATGTAGGTCTTTAATGCAAATATATATACACACCAGATCTTTACCTGAACAATGACCAATGAATGGGGATGGGGGGACTGCCAAATATCTTGTTTTGAGGAAAGAAAATAATCACATGATTGATTCAAGGTTCTACTTTTTTTCTGTTATTGAAGCATCATCAAATCAATAAATAATCACTTATTGAAACACAGTGATAGGCTTTGAAGGAAATACAAAGATTCACAGAACAAGGCCTCTAGACTCCAGGAGGTTGTGGTCTAGATGAAGAGAAAAACATTGAAAAAATATCATACTGACTCTTGACATATCACATCAAAAAATCCAGCTCATCTGTGATGATCCTATAATGAAGCCCACTAAAAGACAATCCCTTCTCCCACTGTAGCGCTTTCAATCAATGTTTTAGTACCTTACTTGCAAATACCAAGCATCACTAGACATTTGAGATACATTTCTGACATTGAAGAAAGAGCCCCAAATAAACACAAAAAATAAACATTCAGAAACTCTGAAGAGAACAGAAGGAAATGTCAAAAAGTTATTTTAAAAATAAGGGAATATATTGTTTTCCTAAAACCAGAACACTATGTTATAAAAAGAAACAATCAGAACACTATCAAGAATTCTGGAAAAGTAAATCATGAGCTTAAATTTTTTTTGAAATCCAATAGAAAGGTTGTATGATATAAATCAAAAAAGTTTCCCATAAAGATGATCAGAAAAGAAAAAAGTTAAAAAATAGTAGAAAGAGGAAACATAACACCAGTCAGAGAGAATAAATAAAAATGGTAATAAGGGGCAGCACCTGTGGCTCAAAAGAGTAGAACGCTGGCCCCATTTGCCGGAGGTGGCAGGTTTAAACCCAGCCCCGGCCAAAACTGCAAAAAAAAAAAAAAAAGGTAATAAGGAAATTGTCAAAGAAATAGTTCAAGAAGAAAAATGTCTTAGTGTCAGTATCTGTGAAAATGGAGGGAAGAAAAGACACACAAAGACACTTTACCATAAAAATTCCCAAACTAGGTTAAAGTCTTTCAAAAAGTTAAATAGATAAGTCACTTCCAAATTAGTAGGACTGAGAAGGACAGCAAATTTCACAATGGTAACACTGGTAGTTAAAGACAGTGGGGTAATATGAGCAATTGATTTTTTTTCTTTTTCTTTTTGAGACAGAGTTCTCTCTATGTTGCCCAAGCTGGCCTTGAATTCCTGGGCGGAAGAACCCTTCCCACATCAGCTCCTCAGTAGTTGGAACTACAGGCACAAACCACCATGCTTTAGATGTTTTTTTGACAAAGATATCAAAGTCAACAATAGATTTTTGATAAACGTATTGAACCCATTCAATGGAGAAAGGATGTCTTTCCAATAAATAGTTCTGGGAAGACTATATATACACATGCAAAATTATAAATTTGGACCCTTTATTTGTATCATATACCAAAATCAACATAAAATGAATCAAAGACCTTAATGTAAGAGCTAAAATTATAAAACTCTTAGAAGAATACATAGGGGATAATCTTTATGGCATTGGATTTGACAATTGTTTTATGGATATGACACCAAAAAACATAGGCAATAAAGAAAAAAATAGATACATTAGACTTTAACAAATTAAAGACTTCTGTGTGTCAAATGACACTACCAAGAAAATGAAAAACAACCCACAGAATAGGAGAAAATGTTTGCAGATAAAATATCTGACATGAGATTACCATCCAGAATATAAAAAGAACTCCTATAACCACACACACACACACACACACAAAAATAAAAACTGGACCATGGACTTAATAGACCTTTTTCCAAAGAAGGTACACAAATGGCCGGTAAGGACATGAAAGAATTCTCAGCATCATTTGTCACTGCAAATCAAAACCACAATAAGATACCAATTTGGACCTATTAGAATGGTTGGTAATATTTTTTAAAAAGGGAAAATAACAAATGTTGATGAAGATGAGGAGAAATTAGAACCTTAGTGCATTGCTAGTAAGAATGTAAAATGGTACAGCCACTATAGAAAACAGTTCGGTAGTTCCTTAAAAAGTTAAACATAAAATTATCATATGATCCATCAATTCCACTTCTAGGTATATTCCCAAAAGAATTAAAAACAGGGACTCAAACTTATACTTGTATACCAGTGTTCATTGTGGCATTATTCACAAAAGCCAAAATTGCGAAGCAACCCAAGTGTCCATTGATGGGTGAATAGATAAATAAAATGTGGCACTTACATATAATAGAATATTTTTCTGCCTTATGAAGGAAAGAAATACTAATATATGCCACAACATAGATGATTCCTGAAAGCATTATGTAAAGTGAAATAAGTCAGACACCAACAGAAAATTGTACGATTCCACTTATGTGAGGCATCAGGAATAGGCAAATTCATTGACAAAAATTAGAATAGTGGTTACCAGGGGCAAAAGGGAGAGGGAGAACATGGAGTTATATAACAAGGACAGAGGTTCTGTTTAGGATAATGAAAATATTCTGGAAATGGATGGTAGTGATGGCTGCACAGCAATGTGAGTGTACTTAATGCCACTGAATTGTACACTTAAAATGGTTAAAATGGTAAATTTCATGTTACTATATATAACCACAATAAAAAATATTAAAAAAAAAAGAAAATGAGGAAATATCTTCAAATTTCTAACAACAAATGACCGTCCAAGTAATATTTTATTATTCAAACCAAATCTACCTTCAAGGATGAATGTAGAATAAAGACATTCTAGTCATGCAAAGATGTGAAATACATATGTTTCATTAACCCTTGAGAAGCTGCAGGAAGGTATGTTGGCACAGAGTCAGCTTGGTCCTTCTTTCTTAAATAGAAATAAACCACAATGATAGCCAATTTAATCTCAGGTATGTAAAATGAAAAAGCAGCCTGAACATGGATAAGTATAAAAACCGACTAGAGATAGCACAGATACTATCATTCATGGAACAGAAAAAAATCCACCATAAAACTCCCTTCTACTTAATATATTCAGAGAGATTGAAAAAGATATTGTATAATATCTATAAAATGATAAAACAATATAAAAAGAAGACTGCCTAATTTTTTTCAATAAAAGAAATGAAAATAAAATCAAAATCTCTCATAACAATAAAAGATCTGGTCAAATGAACATGAATCTTAAGGAAAAATAAAGAAAATGAAAGCGGAAAAAATCTTTCTTCAAAGGAGCAATAAATTTTAAATTTCAAAGGTAAAGAAAGACATGATTCTTTAGAGTGCCAGGAACAATAAAAAAATCTCATACCTCCACCCACTTATATAAAATTTCAGGACATCAAAGACAAAAGAAAGACACTAAAGTTTTCAGACAAAAAAAAACAAGTTACTTAGAAAAGAATAAGAATTAGCCTGCCATCAAATTTCTCTGGCAACATTGGATGCTCAAATATTTGTCTTGAAAATAGTTTCTAATCTGGAGTTCTAGCTACAGACCATTATCAGGCAAGTGTGAGCCTGAAATAATGTATTTTCAAAGGAACAAAACTTCATCTATCTTAAGACACTACTTGATAGTAAACACAGCAAATAGGGAGTTAACCAAGAAAGATATGACATGGAATCCAGAGGACCCAACTCAGGAAAGCAAAGAGGAGAATTCTCAGATGTCTGCTGTGGAGCTATCTTAAATTGGATCAAGGACTCCAGGAGAAGTCCTGGTCTCTGGAAAAGGCACTACAGAGTAGATTAAATGAGCTAAAGTTTGGAAAAACTTGATGACATGATGAATTATAAGAAAAGGGAACTGAGAATTAGCAACTCCAGGAAAAACAGAACACAATCCAAGATACACATAGATCAAATATTAAGCAAAGAAGAAACATCTTGAGAATTTTAAGCAACTGATGCAACATAGAAAAGAATATCTATTTGACCTGAAGCTAGAAACAGTTTACTTCTCTTGGCCTATGGGTCTTTCCACTGGATTTCTAGAGAAGAATGTAATCCTCGTTCTCAGCACAGTATGCATGTATTGACTTTTACCTTTTAGAGTCAAATATGGACTCAACACAGAAAACTTGGTTGTTGCAGAAGCAAATGTAAATGTTAATTTGGACTCAATGTAAAAGTAGAAAGTTTTTTTTGTTTTGTTTTTTTTGTAGAGACAGAGTCTCACTTTTATGGCCCTGGGTTGAGTGCCATGGCATCACACAGCTCACAGCAACCTCCAACTCCTGGGCTTAAGTGATTCTCTTGCCTCAGTCTCCCGAGTAGCTGGGACTACAGGTGCCCGCCACAATGCCTGGCTATTTTTTTGGTTGCAATTCAGCCAGGGCTGGGTTTGAACCCGCCACCCTCGGTATATGGGGCCAGCACCTTACCCACTGAGCCACAGGCGCCGCCCGTAGAAAGTTTTTTTAAGTAGAAAGATTTGCTTAGAATGTAGCATGAAGTTGGGAGGAGACAAGATGGCTGACTGAAGCCAGCTTTCCACAGAGGCTCCCGTCCAGTAGGAGAGTTAAAGGACAAAAATTCAGCAAGTAACCTGGTGGATTTGAGCTGCACTAAGAGAGAAGGTTGAAGAACGCGCGTCAACCCCGCTGAGGTGAGCTACAACCACAAGGATACAAACAAAAAGTACAAAATCCATCACCAAGCGGACAGGAGTCCCCTCCCCCATGAGAATGGGTCAGAGTGCCCCACAAACAATCAGGCAGAGTTCAAAGGTCCTCCCACTACACTCCACGGGAGAGACCCTCTAAAAACTGGACCTATCTCCCCTACTAGGGTGCCACAGCATCCTCCTGCCAGGAATAAAACTGTATAAACTGTATATAGTCTCTACCTGGAATTTTGAGCTCCCAGCACTCCCCTTTACTCACACTGAGGTCTGGAGGCCAGTCCCGGTCAGCAGAGAGGGAACCGCACCAGAGTGGTAGTTCCCTGAGGCACAGTGTGACAGCCATCTTTTGGTGACAATATGGCCAGGCATAAAACTGTGTAAAGCTGTATGTGTTCTCTACCCACAACCCCAGGCTCCAAGCGCTCCCCGCACTCCCCTCTGCTCTCGCTCCAAGGTCTGGAGGCCTGTCCCTCAGGGGTCCAGACTCTTGGGCAATTGCTCGAGGGGTATAGACAGTGCTGGGCTGCAGCTGGTCGGTGCAACCTCTGGGGTATGGGAGCAGAGAGAGGATGGTTGGCCGGAATGGAGCTATACCAGAGCGGCGGTTGCTGAGCCATGAAACAGCAGCCCTCTTTTGCTAGCAATATGGCTTACTACCGAATATTCTGAAGCCACACCCCCTGTCTCCCTGGGCAACCAGAGACTCTGAGTACAGTATTTGCCTGAGGCTACTCCAACTTGCAAACGCGGAAACTCCCAGGGCAGGGCTGACCCAGAGGTCCGCTTTACTAAACCTAAGACGCACCTGGCCCTCAGGGGATCGTCAACCTATAGACAATACAAGAGCAAAGACAAGCTGATTTGAAACTCAATTCAGCTTCTGTTCCGCAGGGGAACTGCAGAGTTGTTCTGTTCTGTTCTGTCAGTAACATTAATCAGGGGCGAGACTGGACCTGAGTGAAAGCCCCCCAACCTTCATCAAGCGCCCGAGGTTGTCAGGCCTCACCTCCTCCTGCTAGAGAGAGGCAGAGCGCAGCGGCCTGGCAGACTTCCTTGTGATTCAGGCAGGTACAAACTCCAGGGGTATCCATTCACTATAGGCAACTGGGTCAGCCAACTGTAGGGCTAAAAGTGACTGGGTGTGACAGTGGTGCAAGGTAGGGAAGGAGGCATCAAACTTCCCAGACTGATCTATTGGCTGGGTGGCTCCTCCTGACTCAATGCAGCACTGGAGCAAGCCACACCAGAGTAGTCACCAGACCCCTGTGATCCAGTTCCCAGAGACCTCTTAAAATCTCACTGAGACAGGTGCAGACTGAGATAATTGATTTGGACTTTTTCAACTGAACTAATCACCTGAGGACAAATCAGGTGGTGCCCTGGGTGCACGGTGGTAGGAAGGTTTGATTTTTCTTTTCCAATTGTTTGCTGGTGAGGGGTGGGGTGACTTAACTGCTGATATTTCTCCACAGCTGAGACTTCAATCCAGACTAACTGTTTCACTAGGGTGGAACAGAAACCAGCTGAAAACAAGACAGAACCACTTAGCGCCACCACACCAGACAGGGCCCCAGTTTCTTAGGGCACAACACTGTACAGGCCCTCGACAAAGCCCCAGGGGAAAAAATCAGAGGGAGTAAAACAACCATGGGGCAGAATCAGCGGAAAAACTCTGGTAACATGAATAACCAGAATAGATCAACCCCCCCAAGGAAAGATATGGCAGATGCAATTGAAGATCCCATTCATAAACAACTGGCAGACATGTCTGAAATCGAATTCAGAATTTGGATTGCAGACAAGATTAAGAAAGTGGAATTAGGAATTCGAGGAGAAATTCAAAAGTTGTCTGAAGAATTTAACGAATTAAAAGACAAAACCACCAAAGACTTAGACACACTGAAGCAAGAATTTGTAGCCCTCAAAGATATGAAAAATACAGTAGAATCCCTCAGCAACAGAATGGAGCAAACAGAAGAAAGGATTTCTGACATCGAAGATAAAGCCTTTGAACGCTCCCAAACTCTCAAAGAGGAAGAGAAATGGAGAGCAAAAACGGATCATTCTCTCAGAGAGCTCTGGGATAATTCGAAGAAGGCAAATATCCAAATCATAGGAGTTCCAGAAACAGATGAAGTGGCCTCGCTGGGCACAGAGGCCCTTCTGCATGAAATTATGAAAGAGAATTTTCCAGACATGCCTAGAGATTATGAAATTCTGATAGCAGACAGCTTCAGAACCCCAGCACAACTCAACCCCAATAAGACATCCCCCAGGCATATCATAATTAACTTCACTAAAGTTAATATGAAGGAGAAAATCCTCAAAGCTGCCAGGAGAAAGAAAACCATTAACTTCAAAGGGAAGAATATTAGAATGACTGCAGATCTCTCTGCTGAAACTTTTCAAGCCAGAAGAGGGTGGTCACCGACTTTTAATCTCCTAAAGCAAAATAACTTTCAACCCCAGATCTTGTATCCAGCTAAACTGAGTTTCATTTATCATGGAAAAATTAAATACTTTAATGGCATTCATATGTTGAAGAAATTTGTCATAACCAAACCAGCTCTTCAGGATATTCTCAGACCTATCCTCTGAGAACACCTGACCAACCCAATCCTATACCACAAAAATAAACTCACTCAGAAACTTCGGATCAAACTCCAATTTCCACACTGGAGAAAGGATTAAAAATGCCCACTGGACTTTTGAAAAACTCAATACCCAAAACTTCACCAGACTTATCAATATTCTCCATTAATGTGAATGGCTGAAACTGTCCTCTAAAGAGGCATAGGTTAGCTGACTGGATACAAAAACTCAGGCCGGATATCTGTTGCATACAAGAGTCACATCTTAACTTAAAAGACAAATACAGACTCAGGGTGAAAGGATGGTCATCCATATTTCAGGCAAATGGTAATCAGAAAAAAGCAGGTGTTGCAATTTTATTTACAGGCTTTACAATAGGCTTTAAACCAACAAAAGTAAGGAAGGACAAGAATGGTCACTTCATATTTGTTCAGGGTAATACTCAATATGATGAGATCTCAATTATTAATATCTATGCACCCAACCAGAATGCACCTCAATTTATAAGAGAAACTCTAACAGACATGAGCAACTTGATTTCCTCCAGCTCCATAATAGTTGGAGATTTCAACACTCCTTTGGCAGTGTTGGATTGATCCTCCAACAAGAAGCTGAGCAAAGAAATCTTAGATTTAAACCTAAACATCCAACATTTGGATTTAGCAGACATCTACAGAACATTTCATCCCAACAAAACTGAATACACATACTTCTCATCAGCCCATGGAACTTACTCCAAAATCGATCACATCTTAGGTCAGAAGTCTAACCTCAGTAAATTTAAAGGCATAGAAATTATTCCATGCATCTTCTCAGACCACCATGGAATAAAACTTGAGCTGAGTGACAACAGGAATCTGCATACTCATACAAAAACATGGAAGTTAAATAACCTTATGCTGAATGATAGCTGGGTGAGAGATGAGATTAAGAAAGAAATTGCCAAATTTTTGGAACAAAACAACAATGAAGACACAAACTATCAGAACCTCTGGGACACCACAAAGGCAGTTCTAAGAGGGAAATTTATAGCACTGCAAGCCTTCCTCAAGAGAACGGAAAGAGAGGAAGTTAACAACTTAATGGGACATCTCAAGCAACTGGAAAAGGAAGAACATTCCAACCCCAATCCCAGTAGAAGAGAAGTAATAACCAAAATTAGAGCAGAATTAAATGAAATTGATAACAAAAGAATTATACAACAGATCAATAAATCAAAACGTTGGTTTTTTGAAAAGGTCAATAAAATAGACAAACCTTTGGCCAACCTAACCAGGAAAAAAAGAGTAAAATCTCTAATCTCTTCAATCAGAAACGACAAAGACGAAATAACAACAGACTCTTCAGAAATTCAAAAAATCCTTAATGAATATTATAAGAAACTTTATTCTCAGAAATATGAAAATCTGAAGGAAAATGACCAATACTTGGAAGCACGTCAGCTTCCAAGACTTAGCCAGAATCAAATGGAAATGTTGAACAGGCCCATATCAAGTTCTGAAATAGCATCAACCATACAAAATTTCCCTAAAAAGACAAGCCTGGGACCAGATGGTTTCACATCAGAATTCTACCAAACCTTCAAAGAGGAATTAGTACCTACACTGTGCAACCTGTTCCAAAATGTATAAAAAGAAGGAAGACTACCCAACATGTTCTATGGAGCAAACATCACCCTGATCCCGAAACCAGGAAAAGACCCAACAAGAAAAGAAAATTGTTGACCAATATCACTAATGTATAGACCAATATCACTAAGGAATAGATGCAAAAATATTCAACAAGATCCTAACAAACAGAATCCAGCAACACATCAAACAAATTATACATCATGACCAAGTCGGTTTTATCCCAGGGTCTCAATGAGCAAGAGAGGGAGGAGGTGCCAGGCTCTTTTAAACCACCAGCTCTCATGTGAACTGATAAAGTGAGAACTCACTCATCATCACGGGTAGGGCACAAAGCCATCCCTGGGGGAATCTATCCGCTAGCCCAAGCACCTCCCATCAGGCCCCACATTCAGCACTGGAGATCAAATTTCAACATGAGATTTGGAGGGACCAAATATCCAAACCATATCACAATGAAAAGAGCCTGTGAAACTGTGTCTAGGGGTAGGGAAGGTGGCCATTGCTTTTCACCAGTTCTTTTGTTCATTCTTCAGACAGTAGTCCTGATTCCAAAGTGATGGCTCCTCTGATAGCCCCCTTAGGTAGGACACCTCTGGCTGCTGGTGTTACTGAAGAACTTTCCGAGAATTTTGGCACTCCAAATTAACTTACCTGTCAGATGCAGTTAAGAAAGGCTGCCCTTTGCAAATGGGCATTGAATAGCCAGAAATGGATGAACTATACCAATCTAAAACAAAACACTGAACACCCCATGTAAAGAATCTAATTCTATTTTTTTCAAACCAACCCACACCCTGGCTTTTCTTTTTTTTTTTTTATTGTTGTTGGAGATTCCACCCTGGCTTTTCCTTTGATTGAAGATCTAGTTGCATTCCTCTTGGTTTGATGCCTTTCAAATAGCTACTTTCCCAAGCATTTACCCTGATCCATTCTCCTGGAACTTCCCTGCCCAAGTTGCTTGGATCCATCCATGAACTTGGTCTCCTAGTAGGAAACAATCCTGTACAACCCTTCTCATCTTCATCACATGCACACATCAGCATCTTCCTCACTACCACTGCTTCCTTCTTCTGTGGAAGGTCAAAGGATGCCAAGCAAGGTTTGGATTCCTTTTCCAGGGGCTACCATGGTCCCCCTTCATCTCGGTTGGTAGCTGGGTCTGCAACCTCTAATAACCTCTAATAACCTCTGCAGTTATTCTATGGCTTTTCTTATGACTGCCTGTCTTTCCCCTTCTGTGACTTCCAGATGTGATTTCTCTTCTTCCAGCTCTAACTCTACTTTCCCACAGGTAGATCAGCATAATTATCTTTTTATCCTGGTTCCTCTTGGGCCTGAGTCCTTCTCCTCTTTTGCCCATTGGTTGTCCCATTGCTGGCCTCTCTTTCTACCTGGATCTTAAGCATAGACCCAACAAAAAGTGTGAATAGCATTCAGGCAAAGAGAAGAGGTGCCAAAAGGCAGGACATGATTAACTGCCAAAAGTATTGTGCAGATAATAATTGGCACAGGAACTCAGAGGAGACACAGAGCCATCATGCGAATAAACCATTTCTTTTTCTCACCAGCAACTCTCATGCTTATCTGCTGTCTCTTTAACCATCACAGAGGTTCTCAAAAATGTGGTTCCCAGACCAGCAGCATCTGCATCTCCTTGTTACAATTTGTTGGGAATGCAAATGCTTGGGTTCCACCCCAGGCCTTCTGGGAAGTAAGCTCTCAAGTAAGGCTCAACAGTCTGGTTTGACAAGCTCTCCAGGTAATTCTAATAAACACTTAAGGTTAAAAAATACCAAGTAAATATGAAAACTCCAAGCTCTTATGGCAAATAGTGGTTTGAGTAAAAGAAGTTACATGTTTTTGTATGAGTATGCAGATTCCTGTTGTTACTGAGCTCGAATTTTATTCCATGGTGGTCCAAGAAGATGCAAGGAATAATTTCTATCCTTTAAATTTACTGAGGTTAGACTTGTGACCTAAGATGTGATCGATTTTTGGAGTATGTTCCGTGGGCTGATGAGAAGTATGAGTATTCCGTTTTGTTGGGATGAAATGTTCTGTAGATGTCTGCTAAATCCAAATGTTGGATGGTTAGGTTTAAATCTAAAATTTCTTTGCTCAGCTTCTTATTGGAGGATCGATCGAACACTGCCAAAGGAGTGTTGAAGAAAAAGTATCCAATGTACTCAGCCCTACTATGAAACTAATTTATGGCTTTCACATGAGAGCTATAACCCAGTTATAACCCAAGAATAGGGGGAAGGGGGAAATGGAGGGGAGGGAGGGGGGAGGTAGGCGGAGGGAGGGTGATTGGTGGGATTACACCTGTGGTGCATCTTACAAGGTTATATGTGAAACTTAGTAAATGTAGAATGTAAATGTCTTAACACAATAACTAAGAAAATGCCAGGAAGGCTATGTTAACCAGTGTGATGAAAATGTGTCAAACGGTCTATAAAACCACCAGTGTATGGTGTCCCATGATCGCATTAATGTACACAGCTATGATTTAATAAAAAAAAAGAAGTTACAATGATTTATGTGAGCTAAAATAGACAATGAATTATTTAATACCTCACAGGTTAGGGGTGTGTATCTCCTAACTACCACAAGCTCACCTTGCCACTCAAAACCTACCACTTCCCAGAGACCTAAAGACATATTCATTTATATTTCTCTTACTACCTTCTACAAGGAATTCCTTTCTCTTAGCTCTAAATGTTTGAAGATAAAAACATCAGGGCAGGAGAGGCGGAGCAAGATGGCAGCCGAGTAACAGCTTCCTTACATCTGGGCACCGTGAGTCTGGGGAGATAGGACTCCAGGCATCTCTGGCTGGTGGGAACTGCCTATCATCACTCCTATGAAGATAGAGGGAGTCAGCGAGAGACTTCTGGACCCCAAGAGGAGGACTAAAACAGTGGAAAACCGGCAAGTGGTCGCGTGTGTTCAATCCGTCTAAACCCGCCCACAACTGTAAGTTCAGTAGCAGCGAGACTGCAAACCAGAAAGGCCTTACCTGTGAACTGTTTTGATGTCCTTGGACTTGGCACTGAGTTGAACTGCCTTGGGGAAGGCCTGAGCGGGAGTGCGGAGAACTTTGGCCGTTGTCTAGGGCCCCAGTCTGAGCCGCTGAGCCAGACGGAGCTAATAGTGTTTGGCGGTGGGTCACACGGATCCATTGTCAGTGATCTGCCCAGGCAAGCTCCGCCCTCAGGGTCGCAGAGCTAGAAACGGGTGGGAGCTGGTAACCCAGCAACCAAGTAGCCTAAGGATGGGGTTTGAGCCGCCTTGCAGCCCTAACCCTCAGGGGCAGAGTGAGACTGGTTTTGGCACACTGAGTAAGTGGATAGCCACTTCAACAGCGATTCCAGCGAGAAAGCTGGGAAAGCTTCTGCTCAGCAAGTTTACAAGTTCAAAGTGCCTTTTAAGTAGGCTGAAGAGAGATTTAGGGTGTCTACCTGCTGGGGTTTGAGAAATCAGCAGCCTCCAGTCGTATCAGAACTGTGACTAACATCTCATACCCCAGAAGACCACATGTTGCCCAGACAATATTCAATAACATATACAAACTGCTTTGTTTTTGGTTGTGTATTTTTTTCTTCTTTTTTTTTGGTTTGCTTGTTTTTTTTGTTTGTTTATTTTGACGTTGCTGATGTTCTTTTGTTTTTTTAATTTCAATCTTTTCCACACAGATCCCTTTTTCTTTCTCAATTTTCCTAGTTTAATTATAATTTCCCATTGCTGCCTTTTTTAATAACTTCAACTTCATTTTTGCTAGTGTTTCTACCGATATAATTTGGTTTTTCACCCAATTTTATCCCTGTAAAGTTTTCTGTTTGCTTGTTTTGGTTTGATTTATAGCATTTTTGTCTTTCCTCTCTACTTGGTGGAGGTGGGGTACTGTGTCTGATCAGGTTAGCAAAGCGCTGCTGACCTCAAGGGAACCACGCAACTGGGCACCCCCAGAAGGTGGGGTTTTTTAAGGTTGTGTCAAAGTACCCTACTGTACACCTATATTGCCCTGTCTCCCTCTTTCTGTGCCTCTCTTCTTTTTGTCAATATTCCTTATACCCAACCCTCTCCTTTCTCTATCTTTCTTTTTTTCTTATCACTCGGTCCTCCTTTCTTTCATCCCCTTTTTTTGCTCTTCAACCTTCTCACCCTTCTGGTCCTGTAACCCTTAGTCCACAGGCACAAGAACTTAAAGAGCAAGAGGAAGTGAAAGGTAAATTAGGGCGAGGAAACAGATAAAAGAAATCACTCATGAGGAAGAATCAGCAGAAAACTCCAGGCAACATGAAGAACCAGTCTAGAACAACCCCACCAAGGGACCATGAGGTAGCTACTGCAGATGATTCCACCAGTATAGAAATGTTAGCAATGACAGAAAGGGAATTTAGAATACACATGTTGAAAACAATGAAAGAAATGATGGAAACAATGAAGGAAATTGCTCATAAAGTGGAAAATAACCAAAAGGAAATCCAAAAACAGAATCAAATAAGAGATGAACGATATGAAGAATAGAAAAAGGATATAGCAGACCTGAAGGAACTGAAACAGTCAATTAGGGAACTTAAAGATACAATGGAAAGTATCAGCAACAGGTTAGACCATGCAGAAGAAAGAATTTCAGAGGTAGAAGACAAAGTTCTTGAGATAACTCAGACAGTAAAAGAGGCAGAAAAGAAGAGAGAGAAAGCAGAACGTTCACTGTCAGAATTATGGGACTTTATGAAGCGTTCCAACATACGAGTTATAGGAATTCCAGAAGGGGAAGAAGAATGCCCCAGAGGAATGGAAGCCATACTAGAGAATATTATAAAAGAAAATTTCCCAAACATCACCAAAGATTCTGACACACTGCTTTCAGAGGGATATCGGACCCCGGGTCGCATCAACTCTAACCGAGCTTCTCCAAGACACATTGTGATGAACCTGTCCAAAGTCAAGACAAAAGAAAAGATTCTGCAAGCTGCCAGGAGTAAGCGCCAGTTGACCTACAGGGGCAAATCCATCAGAGTTACCGCAGACTTCTCTAATGAAACTTTCCAAGCAAGAAGACAATGGTCATCTACCTTTAACCTACTTAAACAGAACAATTTTCAGCCCAGAATTTTCTACCCTGCTAAGCTAAGCTTCAAAATTGACGGAGAAATCAAATCATTTACGGATATACAAACATTGAGGAAATTCGCCACAACAAGACCAGCTCTACAGGAAATACTTCAACCTGTTCTGCACACTGACCACCACAATGGATCAGCAGCAAAGTAAGAACTCAGAAATCAAAGGACAAAACCTAACCTCCACACTGATGCAAAAGATAAAACTAAGCAATGGACTCTCACCAAATAAGACAAATAGAATACTACCACACTTATCAATTATCTCAATAAATGTTAATGGCTTGAATTCCCCACTGAAGAGACATAGATTGGCTGACTGGATTAAAAAACACAAGCCATCCATTTGCTGTCTGCAAGAAACACACCTGGCCTCAAAAGACAAATTAAAGCTCCGAGTCAAGGGTTGGAAGACAATTTTTCAGGCAAACGGAATTCAGAAGAAAAGAGGAGTTGCAATCTTATTTTCAGATACATGTGGATTTAAAGCAACTAAAGTCAAAAAAGACAAAGATGGTCACTTTATATTGGTCAAGGGAAAACTACAACAAGAAGACATTTCCATTCTAAATATTTATGCACCCAATTTAAATGCTTCCAGATTCTTGAAGCAGACCTTACTCAGTCTGAGCAATATGATATCTGATAATACCATCATAACAGGGGGCTTTAACACACCTCTTACAGAGCTGGACAGATCCTCTAAACAGAAATTAAACAAAGATGTCAGAGATTTAAATGAGACCCTAGAACAACTATGCTTGATAGATGCATATAGAACACTCCACCCCAAAGATAAAGAATATACATTCTTCTCATCACCCCATGGAACATTCTCCAAAATTGATCATATCCTGGGACACAAAACAAATATCAACAGAATCAAAAGAATTGAAATTTTACCTTGTATCTTTTCAGACCATAAGGCACTAAAGGTGGAACTCAACTCTAACAAAAATGCTCAAGCCCACCCAAAGGCATGGAAATTAAACAATCTTCTGTTGAATAACAGATGGGTGAAGGAAGAAATAAAACAGGAAATCATTAACTTCCTTGAGCATAACAACAATGAAGACACAAGCTACCAAAACCTGTGGGATACCTCAAAAGCAGTTTTGAGAGGAAAATTCATCGCTTTAGATGCCTACATTCGAAAAACAGAAAGAGAGCACATCAACAATCTCACAAGAGATCTTATGGAATTGGAAAAAGAAGAACAATCTAAGCCTAAACTCAGTAGAAGAAAAGAAATATCCAAAATCAAATCAGAGATCAATGAAATTGAAAACAAAAGAATCATTCAGAAAATTAATGAAACAAGGAGTTAGTTTTTTGAAAAAATAAATAAAATAGATAAACCATTGGCCAGACTAACTAGAAATAGAAAAGTAAAATCTCTAATAACCTCAATCAGAAACGATAAAGGGGAAATAACAACTGATCCCACACAGATACAAGAGATCATCTCTGAATACTACCAGAAACTCTATGCCCAGAAATTTGACAATGTGAAGGAAATGGATCAATATTTGGAATCACACCCTCTCCCTAGACTTAGCCAGGAAGAAATAGACCTCCTGAACAGACCAATTTCAAGCACTGAGATCAAAGAAACAATAAAAAAGCTTCCAACTAAAAAATGCCCTGTTCCAAATGGCTTCACTCCAGAATTCTATCAAACCTTCAAGGAAGAGCTTATTCCTGTACTGCAGAAATTATTCCAAAAAACTGAGGAAGAAGGAATCTTCCCCAACACATTCTATGAAGCAAACATCACCCTGATACCAAAACCAGGAAAAGACCCAAACGAAAAGGAGAATTTCAGACCAATCTCACTCATGAACATAGACGCAAAAATTCTCAACAAAATCCTAGCCAATAGATTACAGCTAATCATCAAAAAAGTCATTCATCATGATCAAGTAGGCTTCATCCCAGGGATGCAAGGCTGGTTTAACATACGCAAGTCTATAAACGTTATCCACCATATTAACAGAGGCAAAAATAAAGATCACATGATCCTCTCAATAGATGCAGAAAAAGCATTTGATAAAATCCAGCATCCTTTTCTAATTAGAACACTGAAGAGTATAGGCATAGGTGGCACATTTCTAAAACTGATTGAAGCTATCTATGACAAACCCACAGCCAATATTTTACTGAATGGAGTAAAACTGAAAGCTTTTCCTCTTAGAACTGGAACCAGACAAGGTTGTCCTCTGTCACCTTTACTATTCAACATAGTGCTGGAAGTTCTAGCCAATACAATTAGGCAAGGCAAGGAAATAAAGGGAATCCAAATGGGAGCAGAGGAGGTCAAACTCTCCCTCTTTGCTGACGACATGATCTTATACTTAGAGAACCCCAGAGACTCAACCACAAGACTCCTAGAAGTCATCAAAAAATACAGTAATGTTTCAGGATATAAAATCAATGTCCACAAGTCAGTAGCCTTTGTATACACCAATAACAGTCAAGATGAGAAGCTAATTAAGGACACAACTCCCTTCACCATAGTTTCAAAGAAAATGAAATACCTAGGAATATACCTAACGAAGGAGGTGAAGGACCTCTATAAAGAAAACTATGAAATCCTCAGAAAGGAAATAGCAGAGGATATTAACAAATGGAAGAACATACCATGCTCATGGATGGGAAGAATTAACATTGTTAAAATGTCTATACTTCCCAAAGCAATCTACCTATTCAATGCCATTCCTATCAAAGTACCTACATCGTACTTTCAAGATTTGGAAAAAATGATTCTGCGTTTTGTATGGAACCGGAAAAAACCCCGTATAGCTAAGGCAGTTCTTAGTAACAAAAATAAAGCTGGGGGCGTCAGCATACCAGATTTTAGTCTGTACTACAAAGCCATAGTGGTCAAGACAGCATGGTACTGGCACAAAAACAGAGACATAGACACTTGGAATCGAATTGAACACCAAGAAATGAAACTAACATCTTACAACCACCTAATCTTTGATAAACCAAACAAGAACTTACCTTGGGGGAAAGACTCCCTATTCAATAAATGGTGTTGGGAGAACTGGATGTCTACATGTAAAAGACTGAAAGTGGACCCACACCTTTCCCCACTCACAAAAATTGATTCAAGATGGATAAAGGACTTAAATTTAAGGCATGAAACAATAAAAATCCTCAAAGAAAGCATAGGAAAAACACTGGAAGATATTGGCCTGGGGGAAGACTTCATAAAGAAGACTGCCATGGCAATTGCAACAACATCAAAAATAAACAAATGGGACTTCATTAAACTGAAAAGCTTCTGTACAGCTAAGGAGACAATAACCAAAGCAAAGAGACAACCTACACAATGGGAAAGGATATTTGCCTATTTTCAATCAGACAAAAGCTTGATAACCAGGATCTATAGAGAACTCAAATTAATCCACATGAAAAAAGCCAACAATCCCTTATATCAATGGGCAAGAGACATGAATAGAACTTTCTCTAAAGATGACACACGAATGGCTAACAAACATATGAAAAAATGTTCATCATCTCTATATATTAGAGAAATTCAAATCAAAACAACCCTGAGATATCATCTAACCCCAGTGAGAATGGCCCACATCACAAAATCTCAAAACTGCAGATGCTGGCGTGGATGTGGAGAGAAGGGAACACTTTTACACTGCTGGTGGGACTGCAAACTAGTACAACCTTTCTGGAAGGAAGTATGGAGAAACCTCAAAGCACTCAACCTAGACCTCCCATTCGATCCTGCAATCCCATTACTGGGCATCTACCCAGAAGGAAAAAAATCCTTTTATCATAAGGACACTTGTACTAGACTGTTTATGGCAGCTCAATTTACCATTGCCAAAATGTGGAAACAGCCTAAATGCCCACCAACCCAGGAATGGATTAACAAGCTGTGGTATATGTATACCATGGAATACTATTCAGCTATTAAAAAAAATGGAGACTTTACATCCTTCGCATTAACCTGGATGGAAGTGGAAGACATTATTCTTAGTAAAGCATCACAAAAATGGAGAAGCATGAATCCTATGTACTCAATCTTGATATGAGGACAATTAATAACAATTAAGTTTATGGGGGGGGAAGCAGAAAGAGGGATGGAGGGAGGAGGGTGGGGCCTTAGTGTGTGTCACACTTTATGGGGGCAAGACATGATTGCAAGAGGGACTTTACCTAACAATTGCAATCAGTGTAACTGGCTTATTGTACCCTCAATGAATCCCCAGCAATAAAAAAAAAAAAAAAAGAAAAAAAAACAAAAAACATCAGGGCAGCGCCTGAGGCTCAGTGAGTAGGGCGCCAGCCCCATATGCCAAGGGTGGCGGGTTCAAACCCAGCCCCGGCCAAACTGCAACCAAAAAATAGCTGGGCGTTGGGCCGGCGCCTGTAGTCCCAGCTACTTGGGAGGCTGAGGCAGGAGAATCCCCTAAGCCCAGGAGTTGGAGGTTGCTGTGAGCTGTGTGACGCCACGGCACTCTACCAAGGGCAATAAAGTGAAACTCTGTCTCTACAAAATAAATAAATAAATAAATAAAAACACCAGGGCGGCACCTGTGGCTCAAAGGAGTAGGGGATTGGCCCCATATGCCTGGAGGTAGTGGGTTCAAACCCAGCCCCAGCCAAAAACTGCACACACACACACACACACACAAAATCAAACCACCATATCAGATCTTTAAATACAATAAATATCAATGATAGCTGAAATTCCATGTCCCCTCAGAATATTCTATTATTTAACTCTTCATGGAGGATAACAACAGTAACAAGCAGGCTTCACATGGATTCACACTAAATCCTCACAACAACCCTATAAGGTAGATAGTAGTATACTTCACATTCAGACAAAGAAAGAGACTCAGAATGTTGGGTGGTTTTCCTCAGGATTACACAGCTCAGAAGTGGCTGATAAAGGATCAGCTTGATTCTAACTGATACCTGTTTATCAATTGATAAACTGAGAATTTGTTACCATCCATTCAGACACGTTGCTTTGGAACTGTTCATCCTTCTCATATATATGGAGCTTTGGGCAATCTTCAAATAGCTTGTAGGCAAATCAAGAGTAAAGCCCACATCATTCTGCAGTTTTGGTTTTCCCCATTCGGTAGTATCTGCGTTTTCCAGCAAATGTTTGAGGAATGAGTATATGGAGGAGATAGGACTGATCTGTCTCCACCACCCTGTCACTATGCCACAGGATTAGAGGAGGGTTACTGGGGGGTCATCTGTGCTTCCAGACGTAATCAGTGAGTAGCAAGCATCTGAGAGATAGCTTGACCTTCTGTAGTCATCCAACCCTGTGACATAGTCAGATTTACTGTCTCCCTGTGCTTAATTCATTAATGCTGTCTGTGTGCTCAAAGTAGGGATTCCTGAGGGAATAACAGAAGATGCAGTTATTTCAACTAATCAAAGCTCACCTTTGTGCCCTAATTCCTTGACCCTTAACATCTAATACTTTTCACATCTCTCCTTCCATTAAGCATGTAACTGCTATGGAGAACGTAGAAGAAAATTTTTGGATGCATACTAGATTCAATGACTTGGTTAAAGAATTACATTAGCTAGGATTCTCCATGGAAACATAACCAACAGGGACATGTGAGAGTGTGTGTGTGTGTGTATAGTAGAACCTCTGTGAGTTGACCACCCCAGAGAATGCAATAAACTGTTCAACATACACAGGTGGTCAGCATAAGGAGTAGGCCTACTGGACTGATATGTACATGTGGTGCATGTCCAGTCTATGAAAATTAGGTCAACTTGAGGTGGTCAATAAGAGAGGTGGTCAACTATGGAGATGCTACTGTATATATAAAAGTAGATTTATTATCAGGAATTAGCTAACAGGATGGTAGTAGCAAGCAAGTGCAAAATCTTCAGGGTGGGCCAGGAGTCTAGGGATCCACAAAAGCTGAGATTCTAGTTCAAGTCTAAAGGAAGACTGCTTCTGAACTAGAAAGAGCTGATATTACAGAAGAAGTGTGAAGGCAGCCTACCAGAGAACTCTCTAGTGCTTGGGAGAAGCAAGTCTTTTTGTCTTGTTCAGGCCTTCAGTGGATTGGATGAAGCCATTCCCACTGTGGAGGGCAACCGGCTTTACTCAAAGTCTACAGACTTAATTGTTACTCTCATTCAAAAAATGCTCACATATACACTCAAAATAATGTCTGAGCACCTCATGGCCCAGCCAAGTTGACAAATAAAGTAAACATCACAGGAACATCCAATATTAGCCGGGAATAAGAATGTAAGTCTATCTATAGCTGCCTTATCCTGAAGACCCATACCTGTATTGTTCATCACTTTTTCTCATTGTCTGGTATGGTCCATAGCATATAACAAATGAGAAATAAATATTGGCTTAACAAATGAAATAAATATTAGTCCAAAATGAAAGAAAGCTTCCAGACATACAACAGAGAGAAATGTGAGAAGCACTTTTACTGCTTCTCCTTTCATTGAATCAGACTTTGTCTGAGGAACATTCTGTTTCTGGACCTAAAATCTACTCATATCTCTGTAAGCTCCAGTGAGACCTAGAGAAATGGATGGAAGAGTCCAAATGGTTGGCTTCCACTTCAGAGAGGTATTAATAACTTGATAGATTGACTAATTCCTCCTCATGGGTCAAACTATATGGATACTTGACACCCAATTGGCCTCCAAACTATAGAAGCCTGAAGCAGTTTATCTCTAAAAAGCAATGCGTAACAGTCACCTGGAGCCTGATAAAGCTATAGACTTTTGAGCCAGTCGTGGCTGTGCACACCTGTAGTTCCAGCTACTTGGGAGGCTGAGGTGGGAGGATCCCTTGAGCCTAGGAGTTCAAGACCAACCTGGACAACATAGGGAGCCCCCTGTCTATAAAAATTGAAACAAAGAAAGAAAATCTATAGACTTTTGGACTCCACCATTGGAGATTCAGTAAATGTGGGATGAACCTGTATATTTAGCAAGCAACCCCAGGAGATAATGACATTGAGGTATAGAGTACACACACACACACACACAAAACTTACATACAGAACACTAGCTCACTTCTTTGTTTGAAGGATCAACTTAATTCTCAAAGAAAATATTAACACATCCTGGGGAGTATTATTGGTATTATCTAATACTATATATTATATTTCATTATTAGTATCATTAACATGAATATTATCTTTTATTTCATTAGGCACTACTATTTATATATCATCTAGTCTGACCCTCCCTTCTGTATGAGGTGGGTAGAGGTAGAAATACCTCCACTGGACTTATGAGAAACTGAGTTTCAGAGAGACTAAGGTGATACTGGATTGCTCAGCTATTAAGTGGCTAAATAATAAAAAATTACATGAGAATGCCAAAATTATTTTTGTGTGGTCCCAGGAGTGAATTCATATGAGTTCGTACTTCCTTTCAGCCTCAAATTTAGCATCATTTGCACCCTGTAGGTGCTACTGGTTTCTAGAGCCTTCAAAAGGAAATCCTAGAGCACAAAGTCCTTTGTTAGAAAATTGATCGAGATTTCTATTTCTCCCACTTCAGCAGGAGAACTGTGCTGTGCCAGTGTCAAAGCTTCTGTTAACTTCAGTCAGGGTTGCTGCCATCATTGTCTCTTACTTGGATTGGCTCCTTAAGCCTTTGATGGTTTCTGGGTGTATGGGAGCCTTTGCAAATACCCTGGTCTCTCTCCCACTTCATGAGACACTTTAGTTTTGTTACCCCAAGGATCTGGGGGTGCTTAAAACTTCTCTCTAGGATTCAGCTTGGCCACTTTTGTCCTACACAGATGGCAGATTGTGCTCTCTAGAAAAACTGAAAATTCTCTTAATGGGAAATAGCATTTTTTGTTAGCAGAGAACACAGCTGTCCCATCTTTTGCTATCATATGTAGGCACTCTTACATGCCAATTTGCTTGGGAACGTTCTGCTTTCTATATACCTGGCTTCCCAATGTAATTTTGAATAGCTCTCCCTTCCACTCTGAGAAGTGTCTCAGATTGAGCAATAAATTGCACAACTATACTACTCATTTGATATCTCTCCCCAAGAACTCGGCTTATAGATTTTAGAATAGCTGTTGGCATTTTCTCCTCTCAACATTCGTTAGGCAGCAAAACTACCCAGAGAACTTGTTAAAAATAGATCTAAAGCCCAGACACTCCCCTCCCCCACCCCACTCCCAAACTATAACAACAGCATTTCAGGAGTAGAACTGAAGAATCTGTATTTTGAGCAAGTTCCTAAGTGATTCTGATCATGTTCTTCTACAGACCCAAGTTTAGGGCCTACTCCTCATTTGTATTTCTGCTTTAACTCTCAGTAGCCCAGTGACCTTGGGCAGATTACTTAATTGCTCTAAATCTATTTCCGTGGGTGAGGGTAGGTAAAATGCTATACAAAGCTCCCTGAGAATCTCGGTGGCTTAACTGGTATAGGTTTCTTTCTCACTCATACCTCAAGTAAGCCAGTGAAGGGTGGAAGTGGGGGTTGTTGATATGCAATTCCAAACTCCTTCCTTCCATCTCCCTTGTCTCAGAGTTCCCTGCTGGATCCTCGAAGTCAGAGGTCCCCAACCTTTTCGATACTAGGATCAGGTTTTATAGAAAACAATTTTCCCCCTGATGGGGGCGGGAGGATGGTTTCGACATAATCCAGGCACATTACATTTACTGTGAACTTTATTTCTTTTATTATTACATTGTAATATATAATGAAATAATTGTACAATTTGCCATAATGTAGAATCAGTGGGAGCCCTGAGCTTGTTTTCCTGGAACTAGGCAGTCCCAGCACTAGCAGCACTGCCCCAGCTCCACCTGAGATCATCAGGCTTTGGAGTCTCTTAAGGAGCATGCAGTCTAGATCCCCCACATGTGCAGTTTACAGGAGGGTTAGTGATTCTATGAGAATCTGAAGGTGCAGCTGATCTGACAGGCAGAGCTCAATCAATGATGCCAGGAGAGGAGCTATAAATACAAAGGAGCTTGGTTCACTCACCTATAACTCACCTCCTGGTCTGAAGCCTGGTTCCTAACAGGGCACACACCAGTGCTGGTCCACAGCCTGGAGGTTTAGGACCGTAGCTCTAAGCCAAGTTGGAAAATGAAGGAAAAGAGAGAGTATAGAGGTTGTACAGTAGGTTTTCATGAGCCAGGCCTGGAATGCACGCATTATATCCAGCAATAGTCCACTGAACAAAGTTTCATAACAGGGAGGATAGAAAATGTCATCTAGCTGTATGCTTAGGTGGAGGGATTAAATGAACGATTATTTAATCTCTGCCATAGACCCCCATTCTGTTAATCAAATATTTGTTTAACACTCCCTCACATAGGCCATCCAAAGGAGACAACCCCAAGCTCCTCAAAACCCCACCCCGCTTAAGTCTAGGATGTCCCATGGACACCCATTCTTCTCCATCAAGCCCAGATGCAGCCCCTTCTAATCTACAGTCTGTGACTTTGGATAAAAAAAGCCAATTTATCTACTTCACACCATCCTACTCTGTGTAAATCCAATATACAGTGATGGGGGAGGGTGTTCTCATTAGAAGCTCCCATTTAGAAAGGGGTAGAAGAGAGACACACACCAACATTGGCCTAGAGTTAGTCAGTCATTAAGAAGACTTCCTCCCCTGGAATGGGAGAAGCACTTTACTCAGACCTAATTTTGCTATCTAGGACGAGCTCCTCTGTCCTTCATTCTCTAGGGCTCCTGATCTGGCCCTTTATGGTGTTTTTTTTTTTTCCTAGTCAGTAGTTTCTCTGTCCTTGTCTGAAGGGAGCACTGGAGTTAATGTCTTCCTTAGAGGTTTCATAGAAGTGCAGCATGTTTGGGAGCCCAAGGGTTGTTTTACATCTTGGAAAGTCCAGGCTCACGATTTCCTTGGCAACACAATTCTTTCAAACACTGCATAGGCTTCCGGTGTACTTGCCAGAAGCTACCCGCAAAGTTCTTTCCTAGACACAATCCTCAAAACTTATTTCTTTCTTTCCTTATTTGCCTCCATGATTTTCTCCGCCTCTCCCTCGCTCTCTGTTTTTCTGTCTCCCTCTCTTTCCTTGATGGTGACCACCTAGAAGTTACTCAAACAACATAAAGACACACACCTAATTTGATTTTTTTGTCAAAAGGCTAAGTCACTTTGTTCAGTTGAAGAATATTGCTAGATCTTTATCAATCAAGCCTGTTTAAAATCTTACCTTTTGGGATTAAGAAGCAATTAATTTTTCCAAATCTGATGTTCATAATTCTTAGACTCCTACTATACTCTTCCATCATAGCTTATAAACTGGCCAGTTCATTGAACTTATGCTTTTTTTTTTTTTTTTTTTTTGGTGACACCTTCCCATTGCTCATCTGGGAAGCCAATGTAATACATATACAGAGGTTGCCAATAAGTGTATACACATTTTAAGAAAGGAAAAAACTATATTAAATTTATAATACTCAAGTCATATTTGACTTGAGTAATTATAAGAGATGCTCAATGTGACCTGAATTCATCTTTTGCTACTGGTATACATTGAGTATGAAAATTTTAATACAGCATTATTCTTGCTTAAAACGTGTGTACTTTTTTAACATCTTCTATATTTGGGGGTTTTGTTTCGAAAGACTCCCTACTTCAAGGCACCAGTACAAAGTATAAGTGTGTGTACCTAATATAATAAAACATTCAAAATAAATATGTATTTTTTGCTTGCGTTGCCAAGGTGTGTTCTGCTCCACTCATTCATTCTGGGACCCATTCTCCTTCTGTTTAGTGGTTCCAACATTCCCTTGGACTTCCCAGGCTTTTGCATCCATTTACCAGATAAGGAAAGACAGACAAATAGGAGAATTGGTGAGGAGTTTCTAATGTGTGAATGGAATACACCATTCCTGCCCACATTCCCCTAATCATCTCTAACTGCAAGACAGCCTGGTTTATAAAGTATTCCAGGGTAAAAAGAGAAGTGATTTGATAACTAAAAATTAACCAGTCTTTGCATACTTGATCTGTCAAATGGGGGTAGTAAAAATATCTGCTTCATTGGATTGCTGTGTGGATTGCCTGAAACCATGTATGTAAAAAACGTAGCCCAGCACCAGGATCACAATAAATAACCAGTCTATATTCTTATGTTTAATTACTATTATGCACATTTTCAATGTCAGCAGAAATGAAACATTCCGTGTGAGATGCTTCTCTCCAACTTGAAATGATTGAGCTCTCAAACTATTCAACTACTCCATTGTGAGGGAAAATCCACCAAAGGTGAATTCCTATCACAGATATACTAGGGAGGTCACAGAACACTGACATTAACCACTTTCTGTAAAGAGAGTCAGGCTGTGAAGATAACCCACAGAAAGTCATTCCATGAGAGGAGCCAGGACAAAGGGAACCAGCCTCAATAGGGTTGATGTTAAGAGAAAAGGTACAAACTACTGAAATTCTGAGCCTGAATGCTGCTCAGCATGAGTCTTGAGCCCCACACCGTGTGCCTGGAATATGAGTAGGGGTGGTTCCAATAAATGTAAGGGTAAGAGTTGACAGCCCTGATTTATCGTTTTGGTCCTCCACCTGCCAGCTGTATGGCATTTTTCAATCACTTAATTTTCAGATCCCAAATTAACACCTATTAAAGAGAAAAATACTGTGTGGATTTATATTGTGTCAACTTAGCTGAGCTGTGTTTCCCTAAATTTCCTTCTTGGAACAGGTCTAGGTGTAAAGTCCAGGAGGCAAGAATTGATGGGACCATCTTAGAGACTGGCCACCACGTCTCCCTAATATTTGGCCTGCTGACTTCAGGACCCAGCACTAGACTCAAAACAACAACAAAACAAAACAAAACAAAACAAAACAACAACACAACAGTCACACATAAATTGCTTAACCAGGTCCTACAAGTGTATAAGGTCAAGTCCCTATTAAAAATCCCTTATTATATATAGCTTCTGGTGGTTCTACTTCTCTGATTTAATCCTGACTGAAACAAGTACCTACCTCACAAGATTCTTATGGAGGTGAGTTGATCATGCACATTCTTATATTTTACAAATATAGATCATTACTGTTATTAGACTCTAACACCTACTTATAATCATATCTGTGGAAAAATGCACCGAAGTTTCCAACTTGGAATGTTAGGAGTACATCTCCTCCCCTCTCTATTTCAAGAGATCTCATTTCTTGGAATGTTTGGCTAGGAGAGTGGGGGGGACCTTTGGGCCAGAACTTTATGTGTTATGAGTTATGGTACCTGTGGTTTCCTTCAACAGAATCCATAGAAATACTTTCTAGGCCAGGCTGATTCCTAAGGACCTACTTGATTTTCCTTTATTGTTTCTACAAGTTGAACTTGAAAACTTGGACATGAGGATGCTAGAAGCTCAGAACTGGGAGAGACCTGTGATAATCTCGTTTCATTCCTAACTCATCCATGAGGCTCAGACTAGCCAAGTGGAGGACCGTCTCTGATGGTGTTCAGGAGGGAAAACAGCATAGAGGTTCCTCAAAAAACTTAAAATAGAACTACTGTATTATGCAATAATCTCAATTCTGGGTATTTGTTCAACAGAATGGAAAGCAGGATCTTGAAGAGATATTAGCACTCCCATGTTCAATGTAACACTATTCACAGTAGCCCAGATGTGGAAACAACCTGAATGTCCAACAAAAGATGAGTGGATACAGATCAGGAACCAGTCAAGTTTGCCCATTGTCTCCACTGCTCTTTAACATTGTAATGGAATTTTTAACCACCACAATTAGGGAAGAAAAGGTAATCAAGGGTATCCGTATAGGGTCAGAAGAGATCAAACTTTCGCTCTTCGTAGATGATATGATTGTATATCTGGAAAACACCAAGGATTCTACTACAAAACTCTTAGAAGGGATCAAGGAATACAGCAGCGTCTCAGGTTACAAAATCAACATTCATAAATCGGTAGCCTTTATATATACCAACAATAGCCAAGTTAAAAAAACAGTTAAGGACTCTAGCCCATTCACAGTAGTGCCAAAGAAGAAGAAATATTTGGGAGTTTATCTAACAAAGGATGTGAAAGATCTCTATAAAGAGAACTATGAAACTCTAAGAAAAGAAACAGCTGAAAATGTTAACAAATGGAAAAACATACCATGCTCATGACTGGGAAGAATCAACATTGTTAAAATGTCCATACTACCCAAAGCAATATATAATTTTAACGTAATCCCTATTAAAATTGCACTGTCATACTTTAAAGATCTTGAAAAAACAATACTTTGTTTTATATGGAATCAGGAAAAACCTCGAATAGCCAAGACATTACTCAGAAATAAAAACAAAGCAGGAGGAATCATGCTACCAGACCTCAGACTATACTACAAATTGATAATGATCAAAACAGCATGGTACTGGCACAAAAACAGAGAAGTAGATGTCTGGAACAGAATAGAGAACCAAGAGATGAATCCAGCTACTTACCATTATTTAATCTTTGACAAGCCAATTAAAAACATTCAGTGGGGAAAAGATACCCTATTTAACAAATGGTGCTGGGTGAACTGGCTGGCAACCTGTAGAAGACTGAAACTGGACCCACACCTTTCACCATTAACTAACATAGACTCTCACTGGATTAAAGATTTAAACTTAAGACACACAAAACTATAAAAATACTAGAAGAAAGTGCAGGGAAATCCCTTGAAGAAATCGGTCTGGGCGAGTATTTTATGAGGAGGACCCCCCGGGCAATTGAAGCAGCTTCAAAAATATACTAATGAGACCTGATCAAACTAAAAAGCTTCTGCACAGCCAAGAACACAGTAAGTAAAGCAAGCAGACAGCTCTCAGAATGGGAGAAGATATTTGCAGGTTGTGTCTCCGACAAAGGTTTCATAATCAGAATCCACACAGAACTCAAACGAACAAGTGATCCCATTGCAGGCTGGGCAAAGGACTTGAAGAGAAACTTCTCTGAAGAAGACAGGCGCACGGCCTACAGACATATGAAAAAATGCTCATCATCTTTAATCATCAGAGAAATGGAAATAAAAACTACTTTGAGATATCATCTAACTCCAGTAAGATTAGCCTATATCACAAAATCCCAAGACCAGAGATGTTGGCGTGGATGTGGAGAAAAGGGAACACTTCTACACTGCTGGTGGGAATACAAATTAATACATTCCTTTTGGAAAGATGTTTGGAGAACACTTAGAGATCTAGAAATAGATCTGTAATTTAATCCTGTAATTCCTCTACTGGGCATATACCCAGAAGACCAAAAATCACATTATAACAAAGATATTTGTACCAGAATATTTATTGCAGCCCAATTCATAATTGCTAAGTCATAGAAAAAGCCCAAGTGCCCATTGATACATGAATGGATTAATAAATTGTGGTATATGTACACCATGGAATATTATGCAGCCTTAAAGAAAGATGGAGACTTTACCTCTTTCATGTTTACATGCATGGAGCTGGAACATATTCTTCTTAGTAAAGTATCTTAAGAATCGAAGAAAAAGTATCTAATGTACTCAGCCCTACTATGAAACTAATTTATGGCTTTCACATGAAAGCTATAACCCAGTTATGACCTAAAAATAGGGGAAGGGGGGAAGGGAGGGGAGGGAGGGGGGAGGTGGGCAGAGGGAGGGGGATTGGTGGGATTACACCTGCGGTGCATCTTACAAGGGTATATGTGAAATTTAGTGGAATGTAAATGTCTTAGCACAATAACTAAGAAAATGCCAGGAAGGCTATGTTAACCAGTGTGATGAAAATGTGTCAAACGGTCTATAAAACCAGTGTATGGTGCCCCATGATCGCATTAATGTACACAGCTATGATTCAATAAAGAAAAAAACAAGATGAGTGGATAAAAAAAGTTACATACATACAGTAGAATATTATTCAGCGTTTAAAAGGAAGGAAATTCTGTCATATGCAGCAACATATATGAACTTTGAGGATATTATGCTAAGTAAAATTAGGCAGTCATAGAAAGACAAAGACTGCATGTTTCTACTAAAATAGTCAAATTCATAGAAACAAATGAATGGTGGTGGTTGTTAGGGGAGTTGCCAGTTTTTTTTTTTTTATTAAATCATAACTGCATATATTAATGCATTTCTTTGGTACAATATGCTGGTTTTATATACAATTTGGAATGCTTACATCAAACTGGTTAACAGAGCTGTCACCTCTCTTACTTAATTGTTGCATTAAGGCATAGTTTAAACCACTGTTAAAACTTCCTTTCCCATATAGTACCACAGGACCACCCCTCTACTACCTCTGTGTATAAAAGGCTAGGATCCAGAACTCCACATATTAACCCACATTACGATGCCGTTGTTTATCAGGAAATCCTTTGTCTAACATAAATCTTTCTCTCTCTAGTTGAAACTCATTTCCCATAGGGTTCTTTGCAGTGGAGATGAAAAATGACAAGGGAGCCAGCATCCTCTGCAGAAAATCTTCTTCAGGTCATTACTTAGTCTGTCTCTTTCTCTTTCTCTCTCTCCCTCACCCCCTTTCTCTCTCTCACACATACAAACCCCTGCAGAGTCTTTTCTAAGCTTTTTGTCTTCATGATTACTCATTTGAAATCTTTAATACAACATGGTGTTCTCCAACATTCTGGGAATAATTGCTGTTGTTTTATTTTGTAAACAACCCCCCTAAAATCTTTGTTTTAGATGAACCCCAAATTGCTTTCTTCTTTTAAAAAACATTCTTCATTCATGTATTCAAATTAGCATTTACAGTGCCTCTTCAAAGTACTTCCTTTTCAATAGGAAACTTTACTAAGCAAATATTAAAAAGCTAAAATCATTATCATGTGAAAGAGAAATTGATTCATGGATCCAGACCTCTACTGGATACATGAATACCTGGAAAATCTTAAATAAACTGATAATCCTCTCTCCATCTAGAGTCAATTAAAATCCAGTGACATCTTCACTCTCCTGGTAGACAAAACCATCCCATTCTAGGAGGACAAACTTCCTCATTCTTTTCATCACGGGAACCTGTGATGATACTTGTTACTACTCTTTCCCACAAGATTACTGACTGCCATTTTTATTCTGGAAATAACCCCACTCCTCCAAAATTCTCACTTTCTTTGCATGGCAATATACTAGACAGATTAACGGCATAAAAGGGAGACTTGCTTGGGTCTTTTGTAGGTTTTATTTAACTCAAGTTTTTCTACTCTCCTTAAACTTTGAAGACCAAGGTTCCATTGTTTTCAATGTATGGATATAATCCTCTCTTTTGTTGTTTCTTCAGCATCAGCACTTTTTTCTTTGTTTCAAGGAATGGAATTGATTGATTAGATTTGTATCTATGTAATAATCCTTGGTACATTTTGAGTCTTTTCCTGCACACCAAGTCCACAGATAAGCTGTTATTGGAAGAGGAGTGGTCTCTTCAAGCATGAGATGCATCTCTTTCATTAATGATCCTTGGGAGCAAAGGTGGGACTTGACAAAGGAGGGAAGGTGGGGTTGCTCTGGAAGCAAACACAAAAGTACTATCAGAAGCAGATTTTTTGCGAAGCTAATCAGACTCGAACTTCAGGGCCTCTCACTTACATCGGCTGTTCCAAGTTTCTGGAGGGACCCTGGCATTTTGTATTTGTCCATATGTACCATTTTTCTTAAAGTAGCACCAAATGTTGTAAGATTTAGCCCCAATGTCCTCATCCATTCTTAAGTATTGCACTGTACGCTAAAAAGAAAAAAGGACTCCTGTGGAGGGGGATATATTTCTCTTGCATAATCAGAACAGGACTCAGAACATGTGATCAGAGCCCTGAATGAATGAAGTGGGAGGGAGGGTGTGGGGTCTAAACCTAGGAAAACAGAGGTCTGGCATGGGATGTCCCCCTGGTGGTGACATCCTCATAATAGCACACCTGTTTAAGGCCCTTGATGGAGGACAATCCAGAGCTGATGCAAGGCAGAAAATAGAAAATAGGAGACTTGGGTCTGTGGCAGTCAGGAGAGAGCCCTGTGGGCCATGCAGAGATAATCCCTCACACTGACCCTTTGACTCACAGTCAGTCGTCACATTTGATGGGCTCACAAAATCCCCAGTAGGTATAGGAGGCTGCATGGCAGGTGCTCTGTTCCTGCCCAACTTCCATAGAAAAGCACAGCTTTAGTCTGTCTTATACATTGGAGTTCTGAATAAAATTTTATCACAGGGAGAGAAACAGTTGCATTTCTTTAAAGGAAAACAAATTTAAAAAATCATGTCAGGATAATACATCTCTGAGAGACTAGGGAAAACAGGCAAAGTGTAGAATTCATGATTTTTTTGTGGTTTTTATTTTATTTTATTTATTTATTTATTTTTTGAGACAGAGTCTCACTATGTCACAGCAACTTCCAACTCTTGGGCTTTCAGAGGTCCTCAAACTTTTTAAACAGGGGGCCAGTTCACTGTCCCTCAGACCATTGGAGGGCCGGATTTTGGGTGGCACCTGTGGCTCAGTGAGTAGGGCGCCGACCCCATATACCGAGGGTGGCGGGTTCAAACCCTGCCCCGGCTGAACTGCAACCAAAAAATAGCCGGGCGTTGTGGCAGGCCCCTGTAGTCCCAGCTGCTCGGGAGGCTGAGGCAGGAGAATCGCTGAAGCCCAAGAGCTGGGGGTTGCTGTGAGTCCTGTGACATCATGGCACTCTACTGAAGGCAGTAAAGTGAGATGCTGTCTCTACAAAAAATATATATATATATGAATAAATTCCTATGCACACTGCACATATCTTATTTTGAAGTAAAAAAACAAAACGGGAACAAATACAATCACACCACTTCATGTGGCCCACGGGCCGTAGTTTGAGGACCCCTGGAAGTGATTCTCTTGCCTCAGCCTCCCAAGTAGCTGGGACTACAGGCACCCACCACAACACCCGGCTATTTTTTTGTTGCAGTTGTCATTGTTTAGCAGGCCGGGGCCAGGTTCAAATCCACCAGCTTCAGTGTATGTGGCTGCTGCTGTAACCACTGTGCTACAGGCACTGAGCCAGAACTCAAGTCTTATGGATGCAATTTTCTATTCATTAAACCTCTTTCTCTAATATTATGTAAAGAGTTCTTACTATGGAGGGACACTTGATTACTCTGTAGAGTGTATTTTTCCAGATTTCTGGCTCTAGCTAGTGTGAAAACATACATAATGTAACCAGGAGACTCTACAACACAGATTACTCACAACTGATAGAAACACGTGGCAATGAAGGAAATGATGTTAAGAGCATCCCAATCAAGATCATGTTCACACTTTTTTCTCTATTCATCTTTCTGCTCCTCCTCCCAACACCAGCACAAGAATTTGAATCACTTATTTCCATCTTTCCTTTGGCCTGTAAATCTCTATAGATTTGCATATTGCCAACTCTACACTAATCACCACAAGGTTATCAGACTGTAATAATATTTCTCTTTTTTTTCGGCCAGGGCTGGGTTTGAATCCGCCACCTCCGGCATATGGGACCAGTGCCCTACTCCTTTGAGCCACAGGTGCTACCCTGTAATAATATTTCTTTTAAACAACTGCCAGTAAGTTTATTAACTGAGGCTCTATCCACAGGACTGGGTTTTTTCCTCCCCAATCTACTTCTAACCATGCTTCATTTTGTCTGCCTTCTAGCTTCTGGAAACAATTCTTAAGAAATAAAGAAACAAACAATGGAACACACTGAGAAGTAACGAGGAAAATATGCTAACAAAAATGTGAATGCATCTTAGAAGTCAAAGCTATAATTACACACAACCTGCTGATTAAGGTTTAGTCTTTTTGAGCAGTTTGGGCAGACATTTGCTAGTAACACAGATGTACCCAAAGGCTTTTCAAGTAAATATTGACTTCAGTTGACAAAGCCTGACCTCTCCCCCAGGTTTTCTGACACTAGTAAGACATTCACTTCATTGTATGTGCGTGGAGGTAGAAGGGCAAATAAGTTAGCAGATGGCTGCTGACACTGCAGGAGAAAAACAGGCGAGAGTCCACAGAGGACGGAACTTTCCCCTGATGCAGTGGTTCCCAAACCTGAGACCACATTTAGAAAATACAGATTCCTGGCCAGGTTCTAACTCATAGAGCTGGGCAGATTGCCTAGGAATCTGTATGGTTTTTTAGGTCCCCATGTGATTTTGATATATAAGCAGGTTTTGAGAAACTATCACACCCACAACTCCTAGCACAATTACAATTGTCGGCCCAGCATCTATACTGGCATGTTACAGGGGGCCAAGATGAAATGGTGTGAAGGGCACATTAACCTTATGTTCCACAAAGAAGGTCCTTCAAGGTTAGGCTGGAAGCGCACAGCCAGTGTGTCCATTTTTTGGCATAAATAATGGAATCTGTCCTGTAGGCTGCCAATTTGGCATCCATTTGGAGCATTACATTCACCTAGCAAGTCAGAAGGGGAGGCTTTTTTAAAAACACCATTTTAGTTAGGGTGAACTTTAATAGATAGTGCCCCACATCTCTTTACCGTAAATAGCTGTAATCATTCAAACACTAACTACAGCATATAACTACACCTTGTATTTTCAATACCGAGGGTCTAAAGCAGTGCTTCTCAACCTTCGTTATGCCTCCTAATACCGTGACCCTTTAATACAGTTCCTCATGTTGTGGTGACCCCCAACCATAAAATTATTTTCATTATTTTCATACAGCTACTTCATAACTATAATTTTGCTACTCTTATGTATCATAATATAAATATCTGATATGCAGGATGTATCTTCTTTTTTTATTATTGTTGGGGATTCATTGAGGGTACAATAAGCCAGGTTACACTGATTGCAATTGTTAGATAAAGTCCCTCTTGCAATCATGTCTTGCCCCCATAAAGTGTGACACACACCAAAGCCCCACCCCCCTCCCTCCGTCCCTCTTTCTGCTTTTCCTCCCCCCCATAACCTTAATTGTCATTAATTGTCCTCATATCAAAATTGAGTACATAGGATTCATGCTTCTCCATTCTTGTGATGCTTTACTAAGAATAATGTCTTCCACTTCCATCCAGGTTAATACGAAGGATGTAAAGTCTCCATTTTTTTTTAATAGCTGAATAGTATTCCATGGTATACATATACCATAGTTTGTTAATCCATTCCTGGGTTGGTGGGCAAAACGGGTCACGACCTACAGGTTGAGAACTGCTGAAAGGTTCTTTTGAAACAGAAAGGGCCAGGTGCAGTGGCTCACGACTGTAATTCCAGCACTCTGGGAGGCTGAGGCAAGTGGATTGCCTAAGCTCACGAGTTCCAGACCAGCTTGAGCCAGAGCGAGACCCCTGTTTCTAAAAATGTCTGGGCATTGTGGTTGGCTCCTGTAGTCCCAGCTACTTGGGAGGCTGAGGCAAGAGAATTGCTTGAGCCTAGGAGTTTGAGCTGTGATGTCATGGCACTCTACCAAAGGCAATGAAGTGAGACTCTGTCTCACAAAACAAACAAAAAAGAAAGAAAGAAAGAAAGAAAAGAATATCAACCAAAAGCTTTTCCACTTAGAACCAGAACCAGACAAGGATGTCCTCACCTCTATTATTCAACATAGTTCTGGAAGTTCTAGCCAATGCAATCAGGCAAGAGAAAGATATTAAGGGCATCCAAATGGGGGCAGAGGAGAACAAACTCTCACTCTTTGCCTAAGGTATGATCTGATACTTAAAAAACCCCAGAGACTCAACCACAAGACTCCTGGAAATGATCAGGGTATAAAATTAATGTCCACAAATCAGTAGTTTTTATATGCCAACAACAGCCAGGTTGAGACAAATCAAGGACACAGTTTCCTTCACAGTAGCATCAAAGAAAATGAAATTCCTAGGAATATACCTAACAAAAGAGGTGAAGGATCTCTACAAAGAGAATTATGGAAACTCTAAAAAAGGAAGTAGCAGAAGAAATTAACAAATGGAAGAATATACCATAGTACTGGCTGGGAAGAATCAACATTGCTAAAATGTCTATTCTGCCCAAAGAAATCTACAGATTCAATGCAGCATACCTTGAATAACTGGAAAAAATAATTCTTAATTTTGTATGGAACCGGAAAAACTCTGTATGACCAAGACAATTCTTAGTAATAAAAACAAAGCTGAGGCAGCGCTCTACCAGCCTTCAGGTTATATTACAAGTCCACAGTAATCCAAACAGCATTGTACCATCACAAAAATAAAGATACAAACATATGGAACAGAATAGAAAATGAAGAGATGAAACCAGTCTCTTATAGCCATCTGATCTTCAAGAACCAAACAAAAGCATACATTGGGGAAAAGAATCCCTATTCAACAAATGTGCTGGGAGAACTAGATAGCCACATGTAAAACACTGAAACTGGATGCACACCTTTCACCACTTAGAAAAGTTGACTCAAGATGGATAAAAGATTTAAACCTAAGACATGAAATGATAAAAATCCTAGAAGGAAATGTAGGGAAAACTCTTAATGATGTTGGCCTGGGGAAAGATTTTATGAAGAAGACTTCAGTGGCAATCGCAACAACAATGAAAATAAACAAATGGGACTTAATTAAGCTGAAAAGCACAGTGAAAGACACAACAATGAAAGCAAATAGGCAACCTTCAGGATGGGAAAAGATTCGTATGTTATGAATCTGACTAAATTCTGATAACTAGAATATAGAAAAAGAGCAAACAATCCCATGTATCACTGGGCAAGAGACATGAACAGAACCTTCTTTAAAGAAGACAGACAAATGCCTAACAAACATATGAAAAAATGCTCATTATCCCTAATCATCAGAGAAATGCAAATCAAAACCACTCTGAGATATCCTCTAATCCCAGTGAGAATGGCCCACATCACAAAGTCTCAAAGCTGCAGATGCTGGTGTGAATGTGGAGAGAAGGGAACACTTTTACACTGCTGGTGGGACTGCAAATTAATACAACCCTTTTGGAAGGAAGTATGGAGAATCCTCAAAGAACTCAAATTAGACCTCCCATTTGATCCTGCAATCCCATTACCAGAAGAAAAGAAATCCTTTTATCATAAGGACATTTGCACTAGACTGTTTATTGCAACTCAATTTACAATGGCAAAAATGTGGAAACAACCAAAATGCCCATCAACCCAGGAATGGATTGATAAACTACAGTATATGTATACCATGGAATACTATTCAGCCATAAAAAATGATGGAGAGGTTACATCTTTTGTATTAACCTGGATGGAGCTGAAACACATTCTTTTTAGTATAGTATCACAAGAATGGAAAAGCAAGCATCCAATGTATTCAGTACTAATATGAAACCAGTAGATGATCTAATACCGTGGTTATCAACCTTCCTAATGCTGAGGCCCTTTAAATAGTTCCTGTGGCTCGCAACCCACAGGTTGAGAACCGCTGATCTAATACCTGCCCACACAAGGGAAAAACTCAATTCAATTCAAGCTAGGTGAACAGGGGAAGTGAGAGGGGGAGAAGGAAGGGGCATTGGTGTGGTCCCACTTAATAGGCACAATGTAAGGGCATATGGCACACCTGGGTGTAGGACAGAACTACAACAGGGACTCTTCCTAACAAATGCAAACATTATAACCTAATTGTTTATGCCCTCACATTAATCTGAAATAAAAACAAACAAAAAACCCCCATCATTTAAGTGAACTTCAATGGACAGTGCCCATATCTCTTCATTGTATATAACTGTGATTGTTCAAACACTAACCACAGCACATAACTACACCTTGTATTTTCAATATGAAGGGTCTAAATTTCTTTTGAAAATCAATTGACTATACTTAGGAATGTCAACTATAGTCAGGATAATAGACAAACCAATGGAGTTAGTCAGACTTGGGTTTGATACAGGTGCCGCCTCTCACTGGCTATCACCATAGGATAGTTCCTGTTCTGCAGTGTTCTGCTCTGTGAAATAGAGGCAACAGTAGTACTTGCCATATAGGGTTATTGGGAATTTTAATAGCACATGGCAAAAAACAAAATTATGACAAATTTAAAGATCTCAGTTGGTTTTGTGGACAATTCTAGCATTGAGATACACTTCATTCCATAAAGTAGAATAAGTGTCTCAATGAGATCAGCAGAAGAAATTGGCTTTATAAACAGATTTAGAAGGATGAAGAAGACAGAAACAAAGGTCAGAAACCTGATCAGTCATTTCAAAGCTACTTTCTTCAGAGAATGGGAACAGGGAGACAGAATGCTAGAAAGATAACTGATTACTTAACACCAGGAAACTTCAGGTTATTATTGTCATTACTGTGATGATTGAAGATTGAGACTGGCTGGCTTAGGGAATTGGCTATGATCTCTCTCTCTCCTTATTTCCCAGAAGGAAATAATTTACTAATAATAATTTACTAATGTGAAACTTTATCATGGGTGATTCCATTTTGATTTTTAGTCTGATCTGCTGGGGCCTAGTGCAGGAATTTAGTCCAAACTGATGACTTCCTATAACTATTATTTAACATATATAACACAGGTAAAGTCTCTAGGTCATTGCCTGACACATAGTAAACAATCAAAAGTGTCATATCTATAATAATAATTATATTATTATCTATATTAATATATTATCTATATTAATAATAATTATTATTATTATAGATATGTGACAAATAGCTGATACTCAATATATGATAATGATGACTACGGTGGAGTCAACTGAGATTATTCTTACAACCCACCACCTCTGAGGATTTAAGGAGGAGCAATTAGATATGGTGCTCTTCAGTGTTACATTTATATAAGATGGTTTGTGAAATAACTCAGGGCACAGAGGAAGCCATAAATTCTCCATCAGCATAATAGAGCTGATGACAGTATTTCTCAAGACAGAGAGTCAGAGTTATGTCAACAGGAGGAATAACAATTTCTCTTACCAAAAGGAGTAAAGTTGGGAAAGAAATGAATCTCCGTGGTGACACATTAAAAGCAACTAGAGGAAATTCTCTAGAGTTTCTACGTCCCCATGTGGGGACCAGATCATGAGGGTCAGGCAATCATAGGGATGGAGCCCCACCCTCTGCCCTTGATGCTCAGAGGTGAAGACTGAAATGTGCAAGATCTGAGAGAAGACTTGGACTTGACGATTTTCCCCAGGGAGGGCATCCGAGGGCAGATGAGAAGGCGCAAAAGGGGAAAAGCTTTTAGAAGAGGGAGGCAAGTAGGGAGTTTAGGAACAAGAAAAGTCTGCAAGGCATCCTTACGATTCCTGGGAAGGCTCACACCTGTAATCCTAGCACTATGAGAGGCCAAGATCGCCTGAGCTCAGGAGTTCAAGACATGCCTGAGCAAGAGTGAGACTCCCTCTCTACTAAGAAAAAAAAAGAAAAAAGAAAAACTGTCTGGACAGTGTTGTGACAGGCACTTATAGTCCCAGCTCCTGGGAAACAGAGGCAAGAGGATTGCTAGAGCCCAAGAGTTTGAGGCTCCTGTGAGCAATGATGCATGGCACTGGGGCAGAGTCTCCCTAAAAAAGTCTAAAAAAAAAAAAAAAAGCAAGATTTCTGTGAAACACAAAGGTCAGCTCCTCCTGGCTGGGCTAAGCAGTGAGAACTTGGCCTTTGCGTCATTCAGCGGGGCCATAGGAAAATGCTAATTTTTCCTCCATCCTCTTCCCCACTCTATGTAACTGTAGAATGACCATTTCAAAGCTCATCATTAAAAAGTTCTCATCATTATTGAGGTCCAGTGTGAGGCAACCTCAGGGAAAGTCAAGTGTTTCCTGTCACTGTTTTGTGAGTGCAACCCCAGCCTAGACCATGGGGCAGCAAGAAGTGATGGTAGATAGGCTACTATCTGCAGCCTGTCATCTGGCCCTGCACCCCACCCCAACCACAGGACAAACTATATTACATGAAAAACCATTCCAGGATTCAAGTAATTCAACTTTTGAAACATTAAGGTGTTTGCAAAGTTTCTACTTCTAGAAATTTTCAAGTAAAGTTTCCCCTTGGTATCCATGAGGGATTGGTTTCAGAACTCCTGAGTATGCCAAAATCCAAGATGCTCAAGTCCCTTATGTAAAATAGTATAGTATTTGCATATAACATGCACACACCTTCCTGTATACTTTAAATCATCTCTGAATTACTTATAATACCTTATAATATACAATATAATTGTAAATGCTGTGTAATAGTTTTGATGCTGTGTTGTGTAGGGAGAAATTACAGAAAAAATGTCTGTGCATGTTCAGTACAGGGGCAACCATTCATTTGTTTTTATTTATTTTATTTTTTTTTATTGTTGGGGATTCATTGAGGGTACAATAAGCCAGGTTACACTGATTGCAATTGTTAGGTAAAGTCCCTCTTGCAATCATGTCTTGCCCCCATTAAGTGTGACACACACCAAGACCCCATCCCCCTCTCTCCGTCCCTCTTTCTGCTTTTCCTCCCCCTCCCCCCATAACCTTAATTGTCATTAATTGTCCTCATATCAAAATTGACTACATAGGATTCATGCTTCTCCATTCTTGTGATGCTTTACTAAGAATAATGTCTTCCACGTCCATCCAGGTGAATATGAAGGATGTAAAGTCTTCATTTTTTTTAATAGCTGAGTAGTATTCCAACCATCCATTTGTTTTAAGCCACAGTTGGTTGAATCCACAGACCCAGAGTGGATACAGAGGATCATCATGTTGCACAGTTTAGATTTTAGTGGTAGCCCTGACATAAGAAGTTGTACCAATTGACCCCTCAGATCTTCATAGGTTAAGCTCTTTCCACTTCTATATTACCATCAGGAAAAAGAAAATCATGTATAAAATGACAATGTCCAAAGTAGGGTTATGTCATTATCTCCTTTTGTCCTCAAAACTTTGTTATTGAGAACAAATGAAGCAACTGAGCTTCACAGAACTTAACCTGACCCAGGTCATGAAGTTCCCAAACAGTGTTAGACCTAAGACTCCTGACTTTAATCTCATACCCAATCATTGTGCTGGGGAGGCAAGGGGAGGAGTCAGCAGAGGACAAAATCGCTTCATCTCTGGCTGGGCGCAGTGGCTCACACCTGGAATCCCAGCACTTGGGTAGATTGCCTGAGCTCACATGTTTGAGACCAGCCTGAGCCAGAGTGAGACCACTTAACACCTCTAAAAATAGCAAAGCATTGCGGTGGACACCTATAGTCCCAGCGAGGCAAGAGAATCACTTAAGCCCAGGAGTTTGAGGTTGCCATGAGCTATGATGCCACAGCACTCTACCAAGGGTGACAAGTGAGACTCCGTTTCAAATAAAAAAAAATTGCTTCACCTCTTTAAGATACTTTTGGAAGAAGGGAACACTGAACACAAACAGAGCTCAAACCACTGGTCTGTGAAGTTTTGACATATGTGAATGAAAATGTAAGAATTCACATATCATACAAATAGTTTTTTACATTTCTTTTTTGTTTTTTTCACTCAACTAATTAATGGCCACCTTTATCTTCTAAAATATTCCCTGGCTTTCTACTGGGAAGAGCCTTGTGGGAGAGGTAGTGATACAGGTAGAGGCAGGCCAGTTTACAGATGGCTGAATGTCGGGTTTTGAGCAGAAATATGTAAGTTAGGTCCACAGGTCAGAGCTTACTTCAGCTGGGATCCTCCTGTTCCAAGACAAGTATATAGTTGAACGCATAGAAAGAGTTTGTGTCATGGTCAAAGGTATCAAACTTTGATATCCAAGATAGCTTAAAAGGCAGAAAGGCACCACACTAGTCAATAAACCAAAGGGGTCCTGAACTGATGAAGCTGAACCACGATGCTGTGCCATTCCTAACCCAAGATTCAAGCCAATTACCCCCGAGATGGGCTTGGTTAAAACATCTTTTAAATTAAGGCTTGCCTACGGCATCTGTTCTGATTCCTCGGCATCAGGCTGCATTCTGTCCTCATTGTTAGTACCCTGTGATATCCCTGTGTTCTACAAATGTGTGGGGATCACTGCTGGAGTGTGACAGAGAAAGAGAGAGTGACAAGAAAACACAGCCTCTCACAGGACCCCAGCTCTGCAATTCCTCCAACCCCCAGGGCCTCAGAACCTCAGAGAATTCATAGGTTCAGTCCTTGACTTTATAATCTTTGTAAATTACTGTGCTTTTTGAAATATTTGTTCATTTAGCTTGTGAGAAATAGAAATAGATGACTGGTGAGGGAGAGTAATGAGAATAAGATTTGAAAAATAAGGTTTGGACCAAATTTTGAATAGTCAGAATGACAGGCCAAGGGAAGGTTTTGGGAAACATTTTCTTTCTTTTAGAAACACATTTTAGAAAGCATCTGGATGTTTAGCCTCTTGTAAACCAAAGATATATGTAGCTAACTACTCATCAGCCAAACGTTTTAATATCATTTAAACATTATCTTTGTAATTTGCCCCAATTTATACAAAGAATGCATTGCCCAAAGTTTGTATTTAAGTCACATATCAAATCATATTTTCAATGTACTTGGAGACCTTGCTATTTAAAGAATCATTTATTAAATACTTTATCTACCAAATACACACACATATATCGTATATGTGTTTGTGAGCAGGAGTGTGTGTGTGTATATAGTAAATTTGTCTTGGCTTAAAATTGGGTGCAATTGTGGTTTGCTCACCCACTAAATTTACCATTTACTAAACTCTTGCTTTGCTGTCCTTTCCAAGGATTTAATGACTAGGAGAGTAAAAACCACTATCCTAAATATCTACTTAACTTGCAGGCAGGAAGACACCAGTTCATCATCTTCTACTTCGTGCCTACAAGAAGCTACTGTTAGTAAGATATCTGATGTGTAAAATGTCCAGTGAAAGTGTGTTTTATTTCTAAGAGTATAAGAGGGAGGAGGGAAAGAACCGCCTGGACTCCCCCCAGATGTCTATGTGGAATATTGTTTGTCTGTTTTGAAGGACTCAGTGAGTGGGTAAAATGGGGAGGAAGGTAATGATCTGCTGGTGGGAGGAAGAGATTGCTAAATCCAGCTCACACAATTTCCACAGATCAAAGAACTATTTTGCTTCTAGACCTTTCCAAATTACTCAGCTAAACCACACACAAAATGGGCCTCTTGCTTTAATTACTCAGCTCAGCTCATTACTCCAGGCTCTCATTCTGTGTGGTCAGCAGGAACCTTCCCCACATATGTATAAGCACCACTTAGATTTGCATGTGAGAGCCATCTGTTTATTTTGCATCCAGTATAGGTTGGCAGGGACCTTCAATGAATACTTTCTGGTCATCCTGAACTTGAATTAGTCCTTTAACTGCTCCAGTCTCAAGGCTCTTTCTTATAAGACTTTCTGTTCTGGAATAACTTGTCCCAGGACAAAGATTAGCACTATGCCAGGGAGATAAAAACCCTGTAAGAGCTGAGGGGCGCCGTGAAACATCCCACAGGCCCTGAATTGCATGTTCATATCCACGCTCCTCCTTCTCCACGTATACGCATCTGCTATCACACACCATGAATGGGGACATGGGGCATTTAGAAAGTGATAATTGTATAACGGGAGTCTGTTTATCAATCCTGGAACAAATTCATGTTTAAATATGTGTTTAGGTCAGCCCAGTGATTAAAAAATGTCATTGATAATGCAAAATTCTTTCTATAGGTTTGACTATTTTTTCACAAAATTGAATGGCCATCTGAGGCTGTGTTGACACTTTCTTTAAGTAGTTTCTCCTCTAGGCAGGAGTCACTCCTCCTCCCCAAACCCAACATCTCCTTGGAGAGTTGAGGAAGCTGAGAAAAGACCATGAAGATCTACAGAATGAGCAATTTGGGAGGGTGGTGACTTAAAACAATGCTTTATTTTTTAATTTTTTTCTGATTTGTGTTTGGAATTGTAGATTTTAAAATCCACGCACAAAGCAGCAATGAAAATACCTTAAAATTCTCACTGAAATAACTGTACTATCATATTCCCTCCCAAAGATTAATTCCATCATCGACATTCAGTCAAATAAATCCCTGTATGAGATGTAGGCTTCCACATAAGACAGAGACTCTGACTTTTTAATAATGACTTTTTAAGACACCTACCATTATCAAATACAATTAATAAGTTCCAGGCCTTATATTAAGCACTTTTGAAAACATTGTCTTGTTTGATTAATCTTCAAAGCAGCCATATGAGATCTGAGTTTTTATTCCCATTTTCCAGAGTAGGTAACTAAAGCATAATGTAGTGCAGGCATTGTACCTTGGAGATATTGCAGATTTGCTTCCCGACCATCACAATAAAGCAAATACCACAAAAAGGCAAACCACACAAATTTTCTGGTATCCCAGTGCACACAAAAGTTATGCCTACACTATACGTAGTCTATTAAGTGTGCAATAGCATATGTTATTTATTTATTTAGAGACAGTCTCTCACTGTGTCACCCTCGGTAGAGTGCTGTGACATCGCAGCTCGCAGCAACTTCCAACTCTTGGGCTTAAGCAATTCTCTTGACTCAGCCTCCCATGTAGCTAGGACTACAGGCACCCTCCACAATGCCCAGCTATTTTGTCGTTGTTGTTGTTGTTGTTATTGTTGTTTGGCAGGCCCGGGACCAGTTCGAACCCACCAGCCCCGGTGTGTGTGGCCAGCACTCTAGCTGCTGTGCCACAGGCACTGAGCCAGCGTATGTCTTTTAAAAAATAATGTGATTACCTAATCTTCAAAATATCTTACTACTAAAAAAAATGCTAACAATTACCTGAGCCTTCAATGAGTCATAAACTTTTTGCTGGTGGAGGATCCTGCTTCAATGTTGTTGACTCCTGACCGATCAGGATGGTGGTTGCTAAAGGCTGGGGTGTCAATGTCTTAGGTAGAACAATAATGAAGTTTGTGACACCGATTGACTTTCCTTTCATGAAAGACTTCTGTGTAGCATGTGATGCTATTTAATAGTGTTTTATCCACAATAGAACTTCTTTCATAATTGGAGTTAACCTTCTCCAACTCAGCTCCTGCTTTATCAACTGAGTTTATGTAATATTCAAAATCTTTGGTTGTCATTTCAGCAATAACATAGCATCTTCACCAGGAGTAGTTTTCATCTCAAGTAACCATTTTCTTTGCAATTCCTTAATCATTCAAGTTTTATCGTGAGATTGCAGCAATTCAGTCACATCTTAGGACTCCACTCCTAGTCCTCTTGTTCTTTCCACCACATATGTTTCCCACCTTTTCCACTGAAGTCTTGAACCCCTCAAAGTCATTCATGAAGGTTGGCATTAACTTTTTCCAAACTCCTGTAATGTTGATATTTTGACCTCCTGCATGAATCATGAGTGTTCTTAATGGCATCTAGAACCTTTCGAGAAGATTTTCAATTGTCTTTACCCAGATCCATCAGAGGAATCACTCTTTCTAGCAGCTATAGCCTGATAAGATAAATTTCTTAAATAATAAGACTTGAAAATCAAAATTACTCCTTGATCATGGGTTGCAGAAGGGATGTTGTGTTAGCCAGCATGAAAACAACATTTATCTCCTTGTATGTCAATGACCATGTTATCAATGACCAGTAACTTTTTCTGTTTCTTTTTTTCTTTTTTTTTTTTTGAGACAGAGTCTCAAGCTGTTGCTCTGGGTAGAGTGCTATGGCATCATAGCTCACAGCAACCTCCAACTCTTGGGCTCAAGTGATCCTCTTGCCTCAGCTTTTTCTATTTTTAGTAGAGACAGGGGGGCTTAATTTTGCTCAGGCTGGCCTTGAATGCTTGAGTTCAAGCTATCCACCCACCTTGGCCTCCCAGAGTGCTAGGATTACAGGCATGAGCCATCATGTCTGGCCAGCAGTAACATTTTGAAAGATGTCTTTTTTTTTTCTGAGCAGTAGGTCTCAAAAGTAAACTTAAAATATTCAGTAAACCCTGTCATCTGGGCTTTGTTTTTCCAATGATAGAGCACAGGCAGAGTAGATTTAACATAATTCTTAAGAGCACTAGGATTTTTGTAATGGTAAATGAGCATGGGCTTCAATTTAAAGTCACCAGTATCATTAGCTCATAATGAGAGAATTGGCCTGTCCTTTGAAGTTTTCAAGCCAGTCATTAACTTCTTTATAGCTGGAAAAATCTTAGATGGAATCTTCCTCCAGTAGAAGGCTATTTTGTCAACTTTGAAAAATCTATTGTTTGGTGTAATTGCCTTAATTCCTGACCTTAGTTAGATCTTCTAGATAACCTGCTACAGCTTCCACAGAGGCACTCACTGCTTCACCTTGCACTTTCGCCTTAGGAGATGACGTCTTTCCTTAAACATCATGAGCCAACCTCTGCTAGTTTCTAACTTTTCTTCTGCAGCTTCTCCACCTCTCTCATAGCATTGAAGAATAGTTAGGGCCTTACTCAGGATTGGGTTTTGGTTTAAGAGGATGCTTTGGCTGGTTTGAGCTTCTATTCAGACCCAAAACTTTCCCCATACCAGCAATAAGGCTGTTTCACTTTCTTATCTGTTCACTGGAGAAGGACTTTTATTTTCATTCAAGAACTTACTCTTTGTATTCACAAATTGGCTAACTGCAGGAGGGTGAGTTTTTGGCCTGTCTCAGCTTTTGACATGCTTTCCTCACTGAGTTCAATCACTTGTAGCTTTTGACTTAAAGTGAGAGACATGCAACACTTTTTCACTTGAAGACTTAGAGTTCTGATTTGGCCTAATTATAATATTGCTGAGTCTCAAGGAATAGGAAACCCCAGAAAAGGAGAGAGATGGGGGAACAGTTGGTTGGTAAAGCAGTTAGAACGACATCTGTCAATTATGTTCACCCTCTTTTGTGGGCATGGTTTGTGGTGCCTCCAAACAATTCCAATATCAACATCAGAGATCACTGATCACAGGTCACCGTAACAGAGATAGTAATAATAAAAAGGTTTGACACAGAGACACAAATTGAGCAAGTGCAGTTAGAAAATGGCACTGATAGAAATGCTTGATGTAGGGTTGCCACAAATTTTCAAGTTGTAAAAAATTCAGTATCTGCGTTTAAGTACAATAAAGCAAAGTGCAATAAAGGAAGGTGTGCCTGTAGATGTTGACTTGTTTTTACCTTCTCAGCTTTCCTTCCTTTGAGGACCAAATTTCCCTTACTCTGTAAGCTACTAGGGTTTAAATCCCAGCTCTGTCTAAACACAAGGCCACAAGAGTAGGTACATAACCAAGACAAGCCAATTAGTATCTCTAGCCTAGAATTTGAATTCTGAACGGGGATGCATCCCAGGACTCTAAAGCACCAGAGTGAAGGATACTCAGAGCTGAATATCCTAAAGATACAGGAGGTTTAATATCACTGCCAAGCTCCTTGGAACCTCTCTAGAGTCTGTCCCTTCCCAAGGTCTGGGTTTCAGCTCTTCCTTTCATTCTGTGAATGACCTTGTTTCCATCCAACAAATTCCTCTGGGGAGTGTTTATGTTAGCCAGAGCCAGTTTCTATTTCTTGCAGCCTAAAAACAACACCTGGTGTATTTAAATAGGTTCAGTAATTGCTTAGATCTCAGAGCTACTAAGTGGCAAATTTGGAATTTCAACTCAGGCCTATGTACTACGAAATTCTATGAGTAGCCATTACGTATGCTGATTCATTTACCCTGTTGTTTTTATCTCTTGGCTTTGGTCATTCTTATAGCAACAGGGCTGTGACTTCTATTTTTCTGCTAAACTTTGGCCAGGTTTTACTAGTACAACATATCAGTCAATGTCAGGGTTGTTTCGTTTTGTTTCTTAATTTCCACCAGACAGCACATTGGTGATATTAGTCCTATAATTTGGACACATTACTTTGCCCATCTGGGTGACTGCCTCCTCATCCACCTGTGACATAAAAGAGGGAAAAAGCCGCGTAATTGCGGGCTGCCTTCCAACGAGAGAGGATGTTGTTAATTGGAGGGTCCTCTATTTGCTGAACAGGGGTGATGAGTGACACAGTTCAGTGAACTTGGAGTTGCTAAAATACATCTAAGCTATCCAAAGGCCTGATGGAAGACGACCCAGGAGCCTGGGCCTGGAGATGGGAGATACATGAGCCCAGTAGTTTTCAAACTTTTTTCACACTTACATGTCAAAATTTTTTGAATGTGCAGTCCCCAATAAAGTACATTATTTTTGTAAATGGTAAATATTTGCTACCAAACCATTGTCACATGTTATAAAATACATGCAAAAAATAGAATGTAGAAGAATACATTACAAAATGCAAACATCAGTTATAAATTTTATTTCTGCATCTGCGGTTACTTTGTGCACCTGCTAGGGTAGCCATACCTACTTTAGACACCATGGAACTAAGAGTTGAGAAAGGGATCCGTGTATAACTCCAGATAAATTTATTTCGGACAATGACTTTCACTGAAGGACTTTTTGAGGTCCTCCCCTCCCCTGAGGTTTGCATATAAAAATAGTGTTCGTATTACTAATTTAGCACTTCTCATATTACATTCATTAACTTATATATACATACATCATTGGATTGTGGGCTTCTTAAATGTAAGGGCTGTGCCATATTCTTACATTCTTAGTGTATGGCTCTGACACAGCATGTGGCATCAGTAGGTGCCGAATAAATAATTGCCTAATTTAATAGAACCCTGCTTTCCCTGTAATTTGTTTTCCAGAGTTGCCTGCCCAGGTACTCACTCCTCTTCCCACTGGAGGGGCCCAGGCCACCACTGGGACAGTGGAGCTGGGGCTTTCTGAGCCTTAGTTGTTTGGAGCTCCAAGCCCAGCAATTCTGCTCTTAGCCCAACCTTGCTGATCAACAGGAAATGATCAACACATTTTAAGCACAAACTAATGCAAAGATTTGCACATCAAGAAACTAGCCTTAGGCCTCAGAGAAGAAAATCAATTAAATACCAGTATCTTAAAAGCTATTTTTGCCATTAGATACAATCTCTATTGGCTTAATAGGCAAGGTTTCCAATATGGAAGGACTTTCTGAGTTCATTGTGCAATGGAAGAAACACAACTGTGTACCTCCAGGTTCTCGTGGTAACAATTATAAAAGAAACCCACATGGCAGGAGGATCCCTCCATGGCGAATTACATTTCCTGTGTCTATAGTTCTTTGGTCTTGAAGCACTTACACTTTGCAATCCAGATCTTTAATTTTGCTCAGGTCAGGAAATAGTGCATATGTTTCTTGGTTTCCCTAATCCCTTGACTATAGTATTAGAGTTCATGGAGGCGGAGATTACATCTCACATTTTTGTGAGATTATGCAATTCAGTCTTCCCTGGCATCCCACAAAAAGCCTGGGAAAGCTCACAGTTTCAGTCTTTTCTTGTTCCCTGAGAAGGAAGTGGAATTCCATTCTTTTGTCCCCGCTGTTTTCCCCCCAGAGAGGAAAGAGTGTTGTACAAGAATAATTCAGAGAACTCAGAGAATAATGAAGTATTACATTCACATCCTTGGGGAAGGAAAAAATTAATCAGATTCCCAGGGCCAGTGAGGTTTAAACTGTCCAACTTCAAGGACTGTTCTCGCCTCACACATTTTCAAATGATGAACAAAAGAAGATCAAGCCACATCCCTGTCTGGTGAATGAGGTGGCACAAACCCAGCAGGGAGGAAGAGAGAAAGACAAAGTGAATGGAGAGAAATTGAGGAACTAAAAACGTCAATATTGCAATCCTCCCGTGAATAGGTATTTAACCTGTGATAGGGGCTATTTCTTTTGAAATAAGATGTTAGTATTACATCCAGAAGGCTCTCTCTTTGGAGCTAGAGACTTCAGACAGAGGCACTCAAGGATTTGTTCAAGCCCCCTCTCTCCCTCTGCACGAATGCTGCCTCAGCTGTTTGTGGTGGGCACTTTCAGATGCAAATGAAATGCTGGCCACTCACTAATCTCCGTTGCTATTCTAGTTGCTCCCCTGTCCAGGAAAGAATTGGCTAGAACACCAATACCACCCTGCAACATGCAGCATCACGTCTCTGGGCCTACTGAACTTAAAAAGAAAGAAAAACGTCTTGTGAGCATTTCCCCCTCCAACAGGGCCAATTAGTTATGGACTTCCTTTTGGCTCCCTGCTTTTCAGTGAAAACCAACCAAATGGAAGCCCCAGCCCCTTCCTCCCTGATGTTCTCTAAGAAACTCACAACCCACAAACCAAGGGATATCTTTCCTAGGCCGGATTTTTCTCTCTGGATCTGTAAGTGCACACAAATATTCCTGTAGCCAGGAATTTTTCACAGAAGCCATTGTGTTTTGTCCTCCTGGAAGAGAAGAAAATCTTCACCCTAGTTACATTTTGAAATTCTCTCCTTGCCCTGGGTTTGGTTCTGATCATGGGCAAATGTACAACATGAGACTGAGTGGGCTTCAGGGCTGTCAGCAAAGTAATATCGCTTCTTTGTGAAAGAGTGGCAGGCCATACAACGAGTGTGGCCTAATTTATCTGTTCGTGCTGGCTGCCAACTTTTTAAAAAAGCAATTTAAATATTTTCCCACAGAATATATGCTAATTGAAGAAAAAGTATATAAAGACAAGCTGAATAAAAGTGCAGAAAGGATCAGCCATAATTCTACTACATAAAGGCAACCACTATTCACACCTGATGTATATATCTTGCTTGTCTTTTTTCTACCTGTGAATTTTCTTTTTGACTAAAATGTACTGTAAAAATGTGCTGTTATGTACTGCTTTTATACTTAACAAAATATTATGTATGTTTTTCATATCAGATATTTTTCTGAAAATTCATTTATGAAGGGTTTTTTATGTGTTTGTTTTACCTCAGTTATATCATAATTTACTTAACCAATCCCCCAGTTTGAGGACATTAGCATTTCTTTTCTTTTCTTTTGTTTTTTTTTTTTTGTAGAGACAGAGTCTCACTTTATTGCCCTGGGTAGAGTGCTGTGGTGTCACACTGCTCACAGCAACCTCCAGCTCCTGGGCTTAGGCGATTCTCTTGCCTCAGACTCCCAAGTAGCTGGGACTACAGGTGCCCACCACAATGTTCGGCTATTTTTGTTGCAGTTCGGCCAGGGCTGGCTTTGAAGCTGCCACCCTCAGTACATGGGACTGGCACCCTACCCACTGAGCCACAGGCGCTGCCCTAGCATTTATTTTCTAGTAGGAAAAATTATTTGGGTAGACTCTATATACTTAACAAATGAATGGCCTATAATCCTACCATTCTGGGTGGCCAAGGTGGGCAGATTGCTTGAGCTCAGAAGTTCAAGACCAGCCTGAGCAAGAGCGAGACTCCACTAAAAATAGGAAAAACCCAGCTGGGTGTCATGACTGGCATCTGTAGTCCCAGCTACTTGGGAGGTTAAGGTAAGAAGATCCCTTAAGTCCAAGAATTTGAGGTGGTTATGAGCTCTGACGCCACAACACTCTACTCAGGGCAGCAGAGTGAGACTCTGTGTCCAAAAAAAAAAATGCATGATAACTTTCTGAAGGTAAACAAAATGTTAAGTCTTTTTATTCATCACCAAATTGCTTTTCAAAAGATTATACCCATTTATAAGACCACCAGCTATGTATAAAAACTATTTTTAATCTCTGGCATTTTGATAGGCACTCATTAAATATATCCGATTATTGCTTTAGTCTGCATTTATTTAAGTAGGTAATATGCTGAGCATTATTTCCTTTTATTGTCCACTTGTAGCACCTCTTCTGTGAATACTCTATTTTGTGAATATTTTTACCAAGAGCCATCAGACAGACAATACAATTACAGACAATACAATTTACTAATGAGAACTGAATATTTTTCATACTGATATGTCAGAGAACTCTTTATATGTTATATTCTGGAGGGCAGTCCTCTAGATGTTACAATTATTTTTTGTTAGTTTGATGTCTGACTTTCAATTGTTTATTGTATGGGGCATATACTCTACTTTTTCTCTTTTATACACTTACTAAAATTTTTACAAGTACAGAGAAGTAGTAAGATCAATGCACTATGGTCCCCTAAATGTCACCAGCCAGAGACACCCAAGACATGGAGAATTTTTACTGTTACTATAAATCAAACCTTTTAATATTTTCTTTTACAGTTTTTATCTTTCTTTTTATTCTTAGAAAAACCTTTCTTACTCTATAACCACACGCATTGTCTTCTATTCCTTTTTTTATTAACATGCAAATCTTTGATTCATCTGTGGTAGTTTGGGTATATGATATAAGATAAGGATGTAACTTGATATCTTTTTTTTTTTTGAGACAGAGTCTCACTTTGTCACCCTTGGTAGAGTGCCGTGGCATCACAGCTCACAGCAACCTCAAACTCTTGGGTTTAGGTGATTCTCTTGCCTTAGCCTCCCAAATAGCTGGGACTACAGGCACCTGCCACAACACTGGCTATTTTTAGAGATAAGCTCTCACTCTTGCTCAAGCTGGTCTCGAACTTGTGAGCTCAGGTGATCTGCCTACCTTAGGCTCCCAGAGTGCTACAGGCGTGAGCCACCACACCCAGCCTTGATATCTTTCTAAATTCTCTTCTGACAAGTATATTTCTGCCTAAAAAATCCTCATATGTATTTCTTTCTGATACATGTAGAAGAGTCAATAGAAGAAACTGTGAGTGAGCCAAATAGTTCTAGAAAAGAAAGGAACCCTAGTGACAACAATAAAGACAGATCAGCATGACAGGTAACATAATAAAGGTCGAAGAGGGGTCCAGCAATATGTGGTGCAATGATGGAATATCTAGAGAGGCCAGAGGTGAGCTGGCTCTTTGCACTCTATTTCTAGCCTTGACTTTCTCTCTACCACCACCTACTACCCCCTGCTGCCCTCTCCTGGGAGGTAGAAACACAAGTCTACTCATTAAGAGGAGATGGAATTAAGGCATAATGAAATAAGTGAACCAAAGTGGGAAATCTAGTGAGCAGGACTTGATGGACATGATACTGGAAAGTTGAGACACCTGGAGGTCATCAACCCACCTTTCTCCTCTTTGCCTTTTTGGGATGACAGAGTAAAAATGTATGGCTTTATGTACATGGAAGATTATTCCTGGCTTTAACATTAAATAACTCCCCTATCACTAGTTCTAATTATGCAAGAGTTACATAGTTCTAAGATTTAGCTTAAATTATCTGTTCTACTTTGCCTGGCCCTGCCATACCTCTGTCAGAATAGTCTAGCTTAGATTAGCTCCCTGCTAACGTAGCACATCCAGGCAAACTGACTTCTCCTCTCTGTCTCGTTAACCTACTATCTGATCAGGGCAAAGACAGATGTTCATAAACCTATTTTACTGCTTGTACAAAACAGCTTGTCTGGGCCAGATCTTAGAAAACACTTCCCAACATCCCTCCACTGAATGCTCTCCTGTTTAGTTGGCTACTGTGAACACTGCTAGCCCCAGGCTACTTAATTAGAGGTTATGTCCTGTTCAGTCTCCCTCAGCTGGACAGAGCTCTCCAACTCTGCTCTTGGCTTTCCTTTTGGACTGCAGTGCTAATGCTCTCACCCAGGCCATGAGCTCCGAGGCCGCAGGTTCCTTGCCTCTTCACCACCCCAGCCTTCAGGGAGCCGAGACTGGATGTCAACACCCACCTTCACTCTCAGTTTGTCTGTTACTTCTGGGGACATTTGCAAGTAAGTTGAAATAAGATTTTGAGTTTCCTTTTATCTCTACAGAAATTGACAACATGTCTTCAAAATGCTTAATAAGTTTTTTCTCCCAAGTCTCTGGCTGACTCCTGTTCTTGGGTTTGAGGTGTGTCCCTAATTGCTCTCAGAAGCACTTCGACAGCGGCTGCTCTGTCAGCATCTATCGATTGTCTTCTTTTTCTTACTTTGACATCTTCTAAGCTCTTGATGAGATAAGTGATTTTTCATTGAAAATTCAATTTTTTTCTTTTACACAAATACATGCCATTGTGTTAAAAAATAAACATTTTGAATAAAAGTTCAGATTGTCCCCTAAGCCTTTTCTGAGACTACCCCAGAGGAGAGGGAAGATACCTCAGTACCACTCAGAAGGAATGAAAGTTCCAGCTGCTTCCGAGACCTTCTCAGACACGGTTCTTGTTTGGGGAGGGGAAATTGCAGCACCCTATTATAGCCTATCAGGATGGAAATCCGGGCTCCCTACTTGGCCTCTGCTGGCATAGTACTGCAGAGCCAGTGTTTTCTGTGGTGTTGGCTGGACTAGAGCAATTATTCTCTAAGTCTTCCGTCTTCCTAGGGTGCCCTTTGCCTGGTCCTTTGGCTCATGAGTTAAAGAGCTTTGGGGTTTTGTCTATGCCTGTTGGCATTTCTAGATTACCAGCTTCTTCCACCCAAATCTGGGATATCTGAGGCAAAAAGAAAACACAGAATTACCATGGGCCATTCCTCAGGTCTTGAAGTCCTTAGCCATTCTGCCCTCCCCGTATCGCTCAGAGTCATCTTATGTTTGTTTTATGTGTAATGTTCAGTGTTCTCTTTAACTTAGTAGGATACACCAGAAAGTATGTTTACTCTCTTCTTCTTATTCTCTTTATCTTAAAAAAAAAAAAAAAAGAAATAAAACACACACCAATGCTCACATATATATCAAACACACACAGTCACACAGATGTATTTTAAATTCCTACTGTGTGAACACAAAGCCCATGCTGTTTGCATCTAATTTTTCTTGATATTTAAGTAAATGTAAATAGTGTGTATTCAGAAATATTCTCATCAGATTCGGAATCAGCTAAGTGTGGATTATCACTCTCTTTCAACATCTAATTAGGCTTGTCACTGTCAGTGCTTTCTTGGTTATAAATCGTCAGTAGTTCTTATAATTTGTAGTAAAAGGCAGGGCGCTTCTTCCTGATGCTAGCAATTCTGAGCAAGATGAAAGCAACTCTGAATTCGCATATAAAACTTATAGGAAATATCCAGGTGTGTGTGTGTGTGTACATGTATATCTGTACACACATGTATAAATATATGTATACATACTTACTGATAACAAACTTTAAAATCATAGCAAATTTGTGTGTCATTTTAGGCAGAATCTGTATCTTTATGGAAACAAAATGGAGAAATAAAACATAAATATGTCAAAGCATATTTGATCAATATAAAGCTTACCTGAAGAAACAGCTTAAGTAGTAAAATACGTACCACATTGAGGTCAGGGACCTGGATTTCCTATTAGAATCTCATTTAAATGCGTTTGAATTAACCAGTTGTTGGACTGAACTGACTGAGCTGGCTTTTATGTCTCCCAAGTTTTGGAAAGTGAGGGGGGTGGGGGAAATGCAAATAGGCAGTGACACAGCTGTAAAGAAACGGTAACAGCAAGCATATGTCCACACAGAAACTTGCACACAAATGTTCCCAATAGCATATTCATAATGGCCAAGATGTTGAAACAACCCAATGCACATTCACTGACAAATAGGTAAACAAATATCTATTCAATGGAATGTTATCCACCCATAGAAAAAAATGAAATGCTCATACACACTTGTATAACAACAACATGGATGCACCCTGGGAACAGGCTAAGTGAAGGAAACCAGTCACAAAAGACCAAATATTATATGATTCCCTTCATGTAAAATGTCCAGACCAGGGAACTCAATAAGGCCAGAGAGTAGACTAGTGGTTATTTAGGGCTGAAGGTTGGGAGCTTGGCAACTAAGGGGTTGTTGAAACTAGAAAGAGTTTCCTTTTAAAGTAAAGAAAATGTTCTAAAAATTGACTGTGTTAATAGTTGAGTGTCTCTGTGAATTTACTAAAACCACTGAATTGTACACTTTAGATGAGTAAATTGTATATTATGTGAATTACATCTCAATAAAGCTACTTTTAAGCTGAAATTGTAACAGCATGCACATTGAGAAATATAACTCAGTCTCTCTCCTTCTAACAGTAGGCTGGTTTGTACTGTAGTTTATCAGCCATTCTCGACCTGTGGGTCATGACCCACAGCAACTCTATTAAAGGGCTGTGGCATTAGGAAGGTTGAGAACCACTGGCTTAGATGCTCAGCTATCTTTGGTGTGGAAATGAATGGAAACGCAAATCACTTCAAATTTTTGGACAACAGTTCAAAAACATTCCTATTTGGTTCTAGAAAACATGACAGCAAATTTTTGAGGTACCTGATTCTCTCTTCTAATTATGTTATGCCTAGATGACAATATACCTGTATAATAAAGTTACTTTCTTTGGGTTCATAAGAAAAGACACACAGAGATGGGCAAGAAATTCTCTAAATGGAAAGTGAAATAGGGATAAAATGTGGTTCAAGAAATCCACAAAGAGGAAGAGCAATATACGAAATAATGGACAGTTGAACACACATGTGCACCTACACACCAGACCACACATACACACATACACACCAGACAACATATACACACATACACACCAGACCACACGTGTGCACATGCACACCAAATCACACATACACACATACACACATACACACCAGATTACACATGTGCACATGCACACCAGACCACACATACACAAATACACATACACACATACACACCAGATCACACGTGTGCGCATACACACCAGACCACACATACACACGTACACACTGGACCACACATACACACCAGACTACACACGTGCACGTGCACACAAGACCACATATACACACATAGACACCAGACCACACAAGTGCACATACACACCAGACCACACATACACACATGCACACCAGACCACATATACACACATACACACCAGACCACAGATGTGCACATACACACCAGACCACAGATGTGAACATATACACCAGACCACATATACACACATAGACACCAGACCACACAAGTGCACATACACACCAGACCACACATACACACATGCACACCAGACCACACATACACACATATACACCAGACCATAGATGTGCACATACACACCAGACCACACAAGTGCACACACACACCAGACCACACAAGTGCACACACACAACAGACCACACATACACACCAGACCACACATACACACATGCACACCAGGCCACACATATGCACATGCACACCAGACCACAGATGTGCACATACAGACCAGACCACAGATGTGCAAATGCATACCAGACCACATATACACACATGCACACATACACACCAGACCACACATACACACCAGATCACATACATACACACCAGACTATACAATGCGCATACACCCCCGACCACAGATACGCACATGCACACCAGATCACATATATGCACATACAGACCAGACCACACATATCCACATGTGCACCTGACCACACATACACGCATACACATAAGACCACACGTAGTCACATACACACCAGACCACACATCCGCACATACACACCAGACCACGCAATGCTTTACCCTGAAGCTTAGCTCTCATCCTTCCTCTGTCTTCCTTCATTAGCTAGATTACCACCTCAGCTATGCATAAACGGCCCCCCGCTGTTCTGCCTGAGGCTCAGTGAAATAGGCTATTTAAACATCCAGTGGAGCCAGAGAGACATAAGGGAGGATGTGGCTCTATGCGTATGAACTCAAACCTTTGGCAGATTCTGACCAGCAAATACAGAATGCTCTTACTGAGCAGAAATTAGTTCATCATTTGTCTATGGAGTTGGCCCAGGGCAATCATTTATTTCCTAGTTCCATCTGCAGCCCTGCCATTCCTATAAAATGGGGCTGGCACCCTCCCAGAAACCTGCTTTCAAAGAGGACTGAAGGAATCACAACCTGGCACTTTACTCTCTCCTTAAGGGAAGACTCACCTAAAAACAGCAAAAGCTTTCTGCTTGGGAGGAAGGGAAACACCTTGACCGATTGAGCCTTGTGGGCAGGTGACAGAAGTGTTCTAAAGACAATATTTTCCCTCCGATGACATCATATGCCACAGCAATGGTACGAGAGAGGAGAAGCTGAGTCCAGTGTCAACACAAGGGGCTGATTTGAGTCAGGACACTTTTGAAAGAGGAGAAGGAACTCTTTCAAGCACCATAACTCTTTCAAGAGTTATATTCCTTGAACAGACAGGCAGCAGCTGGGGGCTGGTGCTCTGTTCCTTGCTGAACTCACTATTCTGGGCTTTGACACAGTCAAGAAGTGTAGAAGGCAGAGTTGTGAGGAGGAATTAGGGAGTGAAGGCCAGACTTGGCCAGTGTTCTGCATCAACACTCCAACTAGGGTTTGCATTCTGAGTTTGCTTCCCAATCTCCAAAATCCATGCTTCCCAAATCACTCTTCCCAATCCTTGGCACCATTCAGACTTCCCAGGTCAGTCCTAATACCCAATACTCTTTCTTATGACCCTATAAATAATTGCAAGCAATTCTAAACTTTTATCAACCAAACTACATCTCTTAGGCTATTTTCTGCACCCAGAAATGGATCCTATCTTAGTCAACTCGGGCTGCTAAAACAAATTACCATGGACTGAGGGCCTTAAACAACAAACATTTGTTTCTCTGGAGGCTGGAAGTCTAAAATTAGGGTGTCAGCATGGTTGGGTTAAGTCCTGGTTTTGTCCCCACAACAGCCTGTCCTTGGTCTCTGTGTGTAGACAGGAGAGATTGTGAGGCTCTTCTTTCCATGAGGGTGCTAATCCAATCTGGAAAGCTCCACCCTCATGGCTTCATCTAAACCTAATTACCTTTCAAAGGCCCCACCTCTAAATATGATCACTTTGGAGGTTAGAGCTTCAAAATATAAATGGGGGGGAGGGCCACAAATATTTGGTCCATAGTAGATTACAAGCCACTAACTATAGTTGCTATGGTCTGACTGTGTCACTCAAAATTCATATGTTGACCAATCTAATTCAAGCCCACAGAGGAGAAAAACTCATTTCAATTCAAGTTGGGGGGAGGGAGAATGAGAGAGGAGGAGAGGGGATAGGGGTTTGGGGTGGGCTCACAGAATGGGCACAACGTAGGGGTGTATGGAAGACCTTTTGGGTGCAGGACACAGCTGCAAGAGGGACTCTACCTAACAATTTCAAATATTGTGATTTGGTTGTTTTTACCCTCACATTAGCCTGAAATAATAATAATAATAAAGTAAATTCATATGTTGAAAATTTAATTGCCAATGGGATAGTATCAAAAGGTGTAGACTTCAGAAGGTGATTGCGTCATGAAAATGGAGCGCTCATAGTTAGGATTAAGGCCCATGTAAAAGGGCTTCAAGGAGTGAGTTCATTCTCCTCTACTTTTCCACCAAGTGAGGAGGCTGTAGGAAAGCTCTCGACAGACACCAAATGCTGGCACCTTGATATTGGACTTCCCAGCCTTCAGACATATAAAATTCAATTTATATTGTTTATAAATTACCCGGTCTGTGGTATTTTGTTGTAACAGTACAAACAGACTAAGATAGTAGCTGTACAACGTACCTCCTGGACCCAGCTATAGACAAAATGAAGGGAAGAGCACTTGAGTGAATTTCCTTTCCAAAAAACTCTTTTCCCTTAGTTTCATAGGAAGCTATCCACTTGCTGAGCAGAGATCATGGTAATTGCAATATTCTGGATCATTAATGGGAGTGGTAGGGAGGGATAAAGAAAAGCAAATGTTAAAACTGAAGAATATTAGCTTCTGAGTATCAGTATTGCCTATATTGGCACATTCAATAAAAAATATAATCCATGTGCAAAATCTGGTATGATCTTCTTCCTGACACTTTGTACACTCCAAAGTACTTGAACATGACTCTTAGGAAAGCTGGCACCCTAGGGGAAATTCATACTTAAACTCATTCCTCCCATCCCTTTCCCTAAAACCCGATACTTGGCACCATCCACTTCATTCAATGACACTTTCCAGAAGCTTGGCAGGTATTTTGGGTCACTCAGCCTAGGACGTCCATTGACCAGGTGCTGTGGCTTTACCAACACAACATATTACTATAGAACTTGTCACTGACCTATAAGACATTAGTCTAATAGTTAAAACAATCAAAAACTCAGTTAGCACCTGTGGCTCAAAAGAGTAGGGCGCCAGCCCCATATGCTGGAGGTGGCGGGTTCAAACCCAGCCCCTGCAAAAAAAAAAAAAAAAAAACAATCAAAAACTCCACACGGTTACACAGTCCCCAGTTACCTTTTGACAATCTGGTTAGTACATCACTTTTTTCTTTCTCCTCTTTGTGGAAAAGTTATCCAAATTCCCTAGTAGATATTCCAGGGCTTCTTATACTTCCAGCCACTTGCTCTAATGGGAAAGACTGTATAGCTAAGCTGGGTGCCTTAGTTCTTTCTGAGCACTTCTTTCTTACCAAATACATTTGTGTAAGCAGCTTCCACCCTCCATTAGAAATGCCTTCCTTTCAAATTCCCTCTGTTGAAATTCACCTCTCCCTCAAAATCCAATTTAAATACTTTCTTATCCATGAAGTTTTCCCTGATCTACATCACCTCATTCTTTCTCCCATTGTAAGGAACTTCCTATATTCCTTCATCAATTCCTATATGAATATGTGATCATTAAATTTTGCTTAACAATTATCAAATTATCAATTATCAGCAAGTATTTCTCCTGTTGAAAACATACACTTTAAGGGACTTTAACTTGTCCATCTTTATAATTATCATGATACCTAGAAAATTTCCTTGCCTGGACTACGTAGCACATGACAAACTGATAGCATGTAGGACTGGACTCCCAGAGTCTATGAATATTTATGGAAGGAACTAAAGGATAAATTGTATGAAATAACTGCTTTTATTTCAGACCAACTGAGCCAGGTTTGGAAAAATTGTAGTGAAGCTATGCTTTTGTGGGATAATCCTTTTGGAGGTCACAAAATTAGACCACATTCTGGTAGGGCGAGTTGAAGTATCTTTCAAAGGAGATAAATATCTAGGTTGCTGAAGATTGGGTAAGGAGAGCAACCCAGGACCCAAGAGTGAAGACTCAGAAGGTAGGCCTTAGTCTGGCAGAAGGGAAACCCTCTTAGAGCCAGGAGTGAATAAGGCTCAGGCTTGGGGACATGGAGAAGCCTAGAATTCCAGAGGTAATAGGTGAGCTCCAGAGGCTAATTATGTGTGAGACAGAGAGTATGTCTGAGATGGGACCCCCAGAGATTCTGTCCTTGTGCAATCTGGTTATTTCCTTCTCATTATCCTTAAACTTTAATAAATTCTCATTAGCCATAGCAATCTGCCATACCATGTAAAATTACAAGGAAAAGTCAATCTTACACTTAAGATGAAGAAAGCAGAGAGAGATAATACCCTGGTCTCTACATTCAGAATTACTGCAAAGGGCCTGGCATGGTGGCTCACACCTTTAATCCTAGCACTCTGGATGGGGGGTTGAGGGGCACAAAGGTGGGTGAACTGCTTGAGCTCAGGGGTTTCAGACCAGCTTGAGCAAGAGTGAGACCCATCTCTAATAAAAATAAGAATAAAAGGGCTTAGCGCCTGTAGCTCAGTGGCTAGGGCGCCAGCCACATACACCAGAGATGGCGGGTTCAAACCCAGCCTGGGCCCACTAAACAACAATGACAACTATAACCAAAAAATGGCCAGGTATTGTAGGTGGGCACCTATAGTCCCAGCTACTTGGGAGGCTGAGACAGGAGAACCACTTGGGCCCAGGAATTTGAGGTTGCTGTGAGCTATGATGCCACAGCTACCAAGGGCGACATAGTGAGACTCTGCCTCAAAAAAAAAAAAGGGAAAAAAATAGGTCACTGTGGTGGACCCTTTAGATCCAGCTACTTGGGAGGCCAAGGCAAGCCATTTAAGCCCAACAGTTTGAGGTTGCTGTGTACTATGGCACCACAACATTCAATTCCAGGGCGACAGAGTGAAACTCTTTCTCAAAAAAATAAAATAAAATAAAACAAAATAATTATTGTGAGGGTGGTAACTCACCATAGAAGTGATTCCACAACATTATAGGGAGCTGAAGACTCAGCCAGGGTAAACATCAACAATCTGGTACTAAAAAGAATTAAATCTTTATAATTATTCACTGCCTAATTAACAAGTGTGCTTAGCTTTATATATCAGGTACTGTCTACATGGTTGATAAATAATTTATTAAAGCTATTACAAACACATGTCAGAAGTTAGCATAAGTCAGAAAGGTGCCATTAAACAAAAGAAGTACCCAAAATGATTTTAGCACTTTTCTTTAGGGAATACACTACTTAAAAGAAAGACGTCTCAAAAGTCAATCCCAAATTAGGTTATAGATAATCACTTACAGAGTCTGTATAAAAGAATAACTCAATTTAATTGCTAAAATGTATATGCCCAAAGGTTAATCTTTTAGAAAAAAGGTCCAAATTGTTCCACAGTTTAGACATGACTAGTATTGCCCTCAGCCTGGGATATATCTGTGTTAGCATTGCCAACATTCAATAATGTTGAGCAAGAATTTATTGAATACCTCCTATGAGCTCTGGCCAAATGTTGAGAAACTTCTTAGATATTAAAATGAAATCCCTATTTCAAGGAGTTCATAGGTTATTAGTGAATACAGACCCCTGAACAGATTATTAGAAAATAATTTGGCAACTGCAATAATTGTTACATACATAAAATAGCATAAAAGTGCCAAAAGGCTAATTTTTAAACACTTTTTCATGACAAATCTAAATATCTTTTGGCTTGCATATGTTTCACACTGAATTTGTTTTTAAGTGATGTGAATAGACTTTTAATTGCAATTATTTCATTACTATACCAACCAATCATTCACCTAGTTTTTGTGGTGAGAGTTTTCTTATAATTAATTATAGTTCCAAATGCCAAACAGAGGTCCTGAGAGACCTGGGCACTCTCAGAATGGTAATGGTATAGTGAGGACCTTGACATATCCTGCTTTAAAAAGCATTCACAAAAAACTGGCAAATTATCAGAAGGAATTATTTCAGAACTCTGTAAATAACTAAAGGCATATTATTCAAGAAAATATACAAATTATTCAAGAAAAATTACTGAATCTTGGTAAGAACAGTGCTATATGTGGTTTTTTAATTTGGAGCTATTCCTATTCCTCCTCCCTAGGTATATGGTCCAATAGCCATAAAGATGGGCAGCCTCCTCACTGCCATAGAGGTGGCTAATCTGATTTGAAGCTCCCCAGAAAATCCCTATACTTGGGGGATTGTCAAATCAATAGCAATTACTGGCAAGCAATTTAGAAGGCCAACATGATAGCTGCCTATGTCTGCAATACCAGTAGGGACAAGCAAGAAACTAGCCAAAATTTTAAGAGGTATAAGAGGAAAAATAAGATAGCCATGGGGATTAAAAAGCTCTGGTATATCCCTAGGGATTTGGAAGATTGTGCACATGCACAGTGTTGCATTCCTACTCAGGAAAGATCAAAGAGGGGCCCAGGGCCTCTGGCTGACCACGCAGAAAGTGAATGCCAAGGTAGAGCTGTAAAATGGCTAAATGTGTGCACCAACCCACACATAGTTCCCTTGGCAGTGAGCAGAATCTCTGTTGGCCCAAGCTTGAGGTAAACTTCTGAGCAATCATCGGATGACCATTTTTAGCTATGCTGAACTGGCCTCCTACATGGACAGAGTGTGGAATCTGGAGACCAATAGTTGGAGGCTGGAGAGCAAAATCTGGGAACACCTGAAGAAGGGGCCCCAGGTCGGAGACTGGGAGCATTACTTCAAGAGGGCTTAGATCTTTGCAAACTCTGTGGACAATGCCTGCATTGCTCTGCAGATTGACAATGCCCATCTTGCTGCTGATGACTTTAGAGTCAAGTATGAGACATAGCTGGCCATGCACCAGTCTGTGGAGAGTGATACCCATGGCTCTGCAAGGTCATTGATGACACCAATGTCACTCGGGGGCAGCTGGAGACAGATCAAGGCTCTCAAAGAAGAGCTGCTCTTCATGAAGAACAACAAGGAGAAAATAAAAGGCCTACAAGCCCAGACTGCCAGCTCTGGGTTGTCTGTGGAGGTAGATGCCCCCAAATTCCAGAACCTGAGCAGGTTCATGGCAGACATGTGGGTCCAGTATGATAAGCTGGCTCAGAAGAACCAAGAGGAGCTGGACAAGTACTGATCCCAGCAGATCAGTGGTCACCTCACAGTCTGCTGAGATTGTCCTCACAGAGCTAAAATATACTGGCCAGTCCTTGGAGACCCAACTGGACTCCATGAGAAATCTGAAGTCCAGCTTGGAGAACAGCCTGTGGGAGATGGAGACCTGCTAGGCCATGCAGATGGAGCATCTCAATGGAGTCCTGATGCATTTGGAATCAGAGCTGGCACAGACCTGGGCAGAGGGGCAGCACCCAGTCCAGAAGTATGAGATCACCACATACCACCACCTGCTGGAAGATGGGGAGGACTTCAACCTTGGTGATGCCCTGGACAGCAGCAACTCCATGCAAACCATCCAAAAGATCACCACCCGCAGGATAGTGGACAGCAAAGTGGTGTCTGAGACCAACGACACTAAAGTTCTGAGACACTGAGGCAGTAGGAGCAGGGTGCCCTTATTCTATAAAGAGTTCAGAGGTCACTCAAAAAAATGAAGGTAAAGTAAAGACATTTCCCAGGTAAGTAAAAGCTGAGAGAATTAACTGACAGCAGACCTGCCTTACAAGAAATACTAAAGACCGAAAAGAAATGGCACCAGACGGTATCTCAAATCCACATGAAGAAATTATGAGTACCAGTGAAAGTAATTATGCCGGAAAAATATAAAAGAAAGTATATTTTTCCTCTTTTCTTTTCTAAGAGAACTACTTGCAGCGATACCCGTGGCTCAATGGAGTAGGGCGCTGGCCCCATATGCCAGAGGTAGTGGGTTCAAACCCAGCCCCGGCCAAAAACTGCAAAAAAAAGAAAAGAAAAGAACTACTTGCATAAAATAATAAACAAAAGACTGAAAAAGATGATCCCATTCCCTTTCCTCCCTAATCCCAAAGAAGGATCATAGTTCCTGGGTAGATCTGAGATATCTTTCTTGGAGTTGTGACCTGTAAGATCAAGGTCACCTAGAGGCACTAAACAATAAAAACAGCAAGTAGCAGAAAACCTCTTCTCTAGGATCAGAGCTTGTCTATCCTGTTGTCTACCCATGGTGTCCCCTCTAAGTCCTGGGGATACCTGCTTCACTATCCCCAGCAGACTCTGCTCATTTGGATGGCATACCGTTTTGAATTTATTTTGTGATAACCTATTTAGCAGCTGCACTGTTAATCTTAGTCATTTTTTGTAAACTTGGTCATGTTACTGCCCTTATCTTGGTTCAGCAGGGATTATTTTAATTCCTAAGCAACCAAATGGTTGTAGGAAAAAGCTATCATTGTAATCTCTATGAGTAGTTGTCTGTCATATTCCTCTTGGTATATCTGTAACATTCATTTAGAACTAATATTGGTTAAATGAATAAATAAAACTCAGACAATGAAGGGGTCATGGGGGTCTACAGCTCAGGTCTTTTCAAAGAAATAAGTCACGTGCTTTCAGTGATTTAAGTAAATCTTGAGAGGTAGTAGTAAATGATAGTGTAAAACCATCTTTTACTTCATTATCTTTTCATATACATTATTTGGTACCTTGCTCATCTTTCTCCTGTCAGTCATCAATGTTAGTTTGACTAGTGAAGAAGTCAGGAAAGAAAAAAAGCAAAGCAGGAAGTTTGGGAAGCCGAAAAAATTGAAGGAAAAAAATTCTGGAGACTGCTAATTATTCCTGTTTGAGTTTTCTGTTTCTGTTCTTTCTCTGTATCAAAAGGACTCTTAAAGAGTCCTTATCTCCAGCTTGAGAAACATTATTTTAGTCCATTGCCTTCTAGAAATTGGAATCAATTAACAAAAGGATGAATATGGATGATCTGGGAGCAATGCCAAAAAAGAGAATAATACCAACCAGCAAAGGCGAAGTAAAATTTGACCATTCTATTTGGATGTTGGTATTAAATAATTGTTGCTGATTAAACTGCAATTCCTGTTAAACGCCTATGTTGCAGATTGATTTCTCTTAGCAGGTGTTTCCTTTACCCTTTTCATCTCTGCAGTTAGGAGGTGGCAGACTCTAGGAGGTGTTACTCTGGTTGCCTTGGAAACCGTTCATCAGAAGGTAGTGCTGAAGACCAGGGCAATAGGGTGGAGATGCATGAACAGTGGTGGCAGCACGCTCTGGTTACCAATTCAGAAGAGCAGCAGGGGAAGGAGTCTATTTGGGGTACAAAATACCCTTGGGGAATGTAGAGATACAGAGACTCCCTCGACCTTTCACTGATCTTCAGCACTTTATGTCTCTCTTGCCCTTGGTTAAGAAAATTAACAAGTTAAAGTCACTGTGAATAGGGAACCGAGAGGTCTCTCCGGCTGATAGGAAATAGTTCTGACTTCCCCTTTAGATTTAAACTTGCTATAGGGGAGTTTTCAAGAACACAGGAGGGCTGTTCCCCAGCCCTCTGAAATAAGAGACATATATATGCAAGATATGTCAAGGACAGGGCTGTGCTCTGTGCTCAGCACCATCTAGAGGCATTAGCATGAGTGAATCCACTTGTCTTTTTTGTCCTTTTGTGAATTCAATTTTCCAGACTTATGCAGTCTGTTTCAGGCTGTGCACGCATGACAAATTTGACTTTTATAAAAACCTAAGACTATCAAAAACTGCAGTTCCCTCTCCACACTTATTTCAGAGAGAAAAAAATTAAATTTTGATCTATTTGACTGGTTTGATCACTATAATAGTCAAGAAAACAGTTTGCCTTCTTCTTAACCTACTGACTCTCCACAAAGCTCTTACTAGTGGATGAAAGTGTATGTATGTGTATGCTCCTAAATGAGACCCAGAAGGCCCTTTTTCTACACACATAACAACCAATACAAACATCCCTATTTGGTAAATACAAGTCTGGGCCCCTCAAATAAGTATTTCTGCATGAGTATTTCTCATCCAGAGAAAAGAATTCCCTGCAGTAAATGGAAATGCCAGACTTTGGATACTAGCAAATTTAACCTTAAATTGATAGATGTGCAATGAACTTGAAGATACTTTTTAAGCTTAGGAAGAGACTAGATCACAATTTATCAGCCAACCCAACAAGAGATGTTCACTCTGAACTCCTTCCATTACCTTTGTGTCCTTTCGAAGGGAAAAGATTGACAAAGTACCTTCTACATGTTCTTTCTGAGAGAAATGGAGAAGCATTACACAGGGAAGTGCTCTTTACTTTCCTCTGGCTGTAGGAAGGTAAGATATCTTTTGGTGAACATCATAAAGTTAAGGATATTGATTGTAGATTCAGAACACTCTTTGCTCCATGCAAATAAAGGAATGAAGTGAATAGATTCTGGGATCTTTTACATCTATCAATGGGCACAAATTTGGAGTATATTTTATTGAACCCAACTGGGTCCACTCACCCAGTGCAGTAGAACCAGACACTGAAACTGTCCCCAGATGAAGGGGGTCTAGCTGCCTGTCACCGTTCAGCCAATATTCAGAGACGAGAATAGTTCCACATGCTTTATTAGCAGAGGATGAGCAATTCTGGAGAATAGCAAGAGTAGCCTCTCCAAGATTGTTCTGTTCTTCTGTTTCCAACATCATAGTTTTGTCCATAAAAGTTAAAAGCAAGAAACATACTAATCCTTATCTTAACAGTAATTGTCATAACCCATAATAAACAATAATTGCCATAACCTATGACAACCCAAAACAACATTTCTAACTGAAAAGTTAATCTTTAAGTCAATCACCCTGAATTACTCAAATATACACCTTCAGGTTAAAGTTGAATCGGCACAACAAGAATGAGAGATACGAGGCAAAGGTCACATAGGACCTAACCTGACCAGACCAGCTGTGTCATGTCGGCCCTAGCCTGACTGACTCCATCTTATTCTGACCACACACGCTCTCAAAGCTGAGAGTTACAGGGGGAGAACAAGAGCCATGCAAGGAGAACAGCAGCTAGCACTTAAAATCCCAACTCCCACATGGCTTATAAGTTAGGGTTTTGAAAGGTAGGTGTACATTTTAGGCAAATTATAAATCAAAATGTTGGATTTTGAGACAGCTATTTGTGTCCTAAAATGCCAGGGTTTCAGGTATCTGTCTGTATATTTGGTTCCTAGAGTGTTCTTGGTCAAAAAAAGACCAGACACCCCAAAGTAAGACAAGCATGAAACAAAATTTATTGAGAAAGAGAAAAATAGGTTTATAGAGTAAGAGACGATTTAGGCTTACAGAGCAAGACATAGATTTACAGAGAAAGAAGTTTTACAAAGCGAAATACACTTGCCATAGGCAGTGAACATACCCCATTGCCATGGCAGAGACCTGGGCGATGACCAGCACTTCTATTTTATACTGTCTGGGTTGGGCCTACTTTGTGGTTCAGAGGTAACCTCGGAACCAGAGTCTTCCTACACATGTGGACCTCCCATGAGCATCTTTGAGAGCATTGAACCGCAATGTAGATTTGAGCTAATGACTTGATAAGGACATTCTAGGTCACCTTCAAGACTATTGTAACTGTTGCTAGGCTAGGTAGTCTTCGAAATCCTTTTGCACTTGGCATGCCAAGTTCTGATTGGTAGGTAGCTAGGACAATCCCTCCTTCCCAATTATGAGCAAATCACTTGGGAAAAAAAATTAAAGTGAGTGGCACCAAGATAGGAGTCTGAGAGCCCCACCCTTGTCCTCCTTCCCCAAGAGAGTTGGATTTCTAGCTAATTACCTAACTAATACATGAAGATTATACATTGGCCTGGCCCAAATGTATAATCTTGGGCCAAGATTATCCAGGCCAATTGGGCTGGAGGCATGGCTAGATTTTTCAATTAGCAAAACGAATGCTAAAATGGTTGTGATGGAAGCCTTAAGGAGAAATTTAGAGCAAAGAAGGAGGGATCAGAGTCCTATTTCTCAATTCTCTTTTATCTGTATTTTTCATCCAGTGGATGTTTCTGAAAAACAACTCAAGAACATATGTTAAGTTTCCATAGGGAACCAAACATCTTGTGACTCTGGCTTGCCTGGAGGATCACTATTATCCCCACTTACACTTTAAGGCTAGCTAATTTCTAAAAAAAACTCAAGATTTTCCTTTATTTCCATGTTTAGAGGGCCCAGAGGTGTGCCTGCTCTATCTTATGCACAGACTTAGATAGATATCTGCTATTCCCCTTCGTAAGTGTATCCTTTGGAAAGTTGTTTAATCTCCTTGAATCTCATTTTTCTGATCTGTGAAATGGAGATAACAATAGTACCCACTTCATGGGGATATAATGGAAATTGGAAGAGATCACATTTGCAAAATGCCTACACTGTGCTAGAACAGCTGTTACTGCCTTGTAAGAACCTATTCTGCTTATCTCTTTACAGTTCTAATCCTCAACTCTTCTCAAATTTGGTAGCTTGAAATTTGCCATGATGGAAGTGCATCATGGAAACAGGCAACAATACAAACCAGGGCTTTGTTTTTAGTTTCAGGGAGGCATTTTATTAGCACACAGCTGTGCCTCGCTCACAGTAAGCGTGCAACAGTAACTATTTATGTTACACATGATGACAGGTCTTTGTTCTATAACACCCAGCATTCCAAGGTAGGCCATTTAAACCTGAACATGGAGAAACAGCTGTAAGTGAATTCTGTTATCTTTCCCCAACTGGGTAGCTGGGATTACATAGTAGTAACTTCACTCATATGTCCAATGATCACAAGGAAAATATAAAGATAGTGTATAAGCACAGACTGTTTAGAAGAAACAGCAACTTAAGTCTAAGCCATGCTTTCACATAACTGGGTGGCCTGGAAAATAGTGAAAACTCAGATGGTGGAAATTGACATTTGTCTCTGAGTTTTCCACCTGAAGGTTGTGTTAACATGACAGTTTCTGTAGAAGACCGATGGTTAAGGTATGTGGCTCTTCTGCTTGGACAGAAAATGACGAGACTTTCTGGAACAACAAATCTCAGGTAATAGATCTATCCCAGATCAGGAATCCATATGACCTTCCACAAGAAAACCTGGCCAGTGTTTCTGAGTTTGTGATACTTTTGTCTTTCCTCTTCTTTATTTCCTATTAGCTACTCGATGAGAGTGAGAAAAAATGATTCTATTTACAAACCAATCTCTCTACCCCCCACCCGTTTTCTTTTACTTGGTCTCTCTCCAAACCCATCAAAGAGCTGATCAGCAGATGGGCTGATCAGGTAGAGATGCTTCTACCTGGACTAGGTTGGCTGTAAGATAGTCCAGAAAGGGAAGAGCCAAATCTCAGGGACCCTGCGGATAGCAAAGAGGTCAGGCATCACCTACAAGGATGAAGATGTCCGGAAGCAAGTAGGAAAGATCCCAGGCATGGGAACTAGGGCAAATAGGAAGATCCAACATTGCTGTTCAACCAGGCTCATCTGCCTGCTGCCATGAGGAAGCCAATACCCAGAGAGCAGGGTTTACAGCAGAGAACATAATGTTACCACATAACGCCAGGCAGGGAGACAGGAGGAAGTTCTCAAGTCTGCCTCTCCCAGAATTAGGGAGAAAGGGTTTTTAGCTGGAACATACTCTTCTTAGTAAAGTATCTCAAAAATGGAAGAAAAAGTATCCAATGTTCTCAGCCCTACTATGAAACTAATTTACGGCTTTCACATGAAAGCTATAACCCAGTTATAACCTAAGAATAGGGGCAAGGAGGAAAGTTAGGGGAGGGAGGGGGGTGGTGGGCAGAGGGAGGGGGATTGGTGGGATTACACCTGCGGTGCATCTTACAAGGGTATATGTGAAAGTTAGTAAATGTAGAATGTAAATGTCTTAACACAATAACTCAGAAAATGCCAGGAAGGCTATGTTAACCAGTGTGATGAAAATATGTCAAATGGTCTATAAAACCAGTGTATGGTGCCCCATGATTACATTAATGTACACAGCTATGATTTAATAATAATAAATAAATAAAACAGTTTGGTGATCTGAGGATGAGGCAATCAGGGTCTGCTAATTGGCTGGGTTTTGTGTGTGGTGGGGGAGGAACCACCAGTCCTTTGGTGTGGCCTACTGTCTGGGTGGGTCAGTTACTGGAATGCAATTCCTTGGGTAGTGGGTGAGGAATTCAAGACCAGTTGAGTCAGTTCCTTGGTAGGGTGGGTCAGTCAATCTACTGGAACACAGGGAGATATCTCAGAAACTACTCCTAGGTTCTCAACAGGTGATATTAGATACTGAGACAGTTAAGAAGCTATAACCAACAACTATGCATGACTCCAAGGCAGTGGTTCTCAACCTGTGGGTCACGATCCACAGGAACTGTATTAAAGGGCTGTGGCATTAGGAAGGTTGAGAACCACTGCTCCAAGGTAAAGAAGCAAACAAGAGAACAGGATTATTATCACTGGATAGTGGATGATTATTACCATTATTTTAGCTAAGCCTGCACCTTCTGCGGAGTTTTGGGGTCCTTACTCTAGTTCTCGTCTTGCACCCCTTCATCGATGTGTAAAAGCCAATTGGTACAGGTGGTTTCACAAATTCCTGGAAGAAATGAGCTATGGGAAAGGAAAGGCAAGGAAGGAACCCATCCAGAGGAACCAGGTTTCAGGGAATCATGGCAGCATTCAGATGTAAGGATAGAACGAAGAAAAGAAACCAAGTCATTAGAAACGCAAAGTGACTTGTGAGGTGGGTACAAGTCAGAATCAGCAGGGGATTAACAAGGAGACTGGCCTGGTGCAGACTGCCGGATATACAGATATCTGACTGATAAAGGATCAGAACACAATCCGGATAGGAAGTTGTTCTGGCAGCACCATCTACTCTAAAAAGAATGTAGTGAACCAGAGCCAGGAAACCAGGTAACTTCTTCTAAGACTTAGCAGTGTGTCCACACAGAATCTTCAGATAAAAGCTAGTTCTTCATCCACTAAAATCACCCAGCCTTATAAAATTACACTGACTAAACACACTTACTATGTGTGGGCAGAGCTACACTATTTTTGGTATTTTCCTTTTCTTTCTTTCTTTCTCTCTCCTTCCTTCCTTCCTTCTTTCCTTCCTTCTTCTTTCTCTCTTTTTTCTTTCCTTAGACAAAGTCTTGCTGTGTTGCCCAGGCAAGAGTGCCATGCCCTCAGCTTAGCACACAGCAACCTCAAAATCCTAGACTCAAGTGATTCTCCTGCCTCAGCCTCCTAAGTAACTGGGACTATAGGCTCCGACCACAATGTCCTGCTAATTTTTCTATTTTTGATAGAGATGAGGTCTTGCTTTCCTCAGGCTGGTCATGAACTCTTGACCTTAAATGAAACTCCCACCTTGGACTCCCAGAGTGCTAGGATTATAGATGTGAGCCCCCGTGCCCAGCCTTAGGTAATTTCTAAGGAAATTAATTCCCAGAACTTTCTATTCTTGAGCTAATAAATATGGCACATTTCATGAGGACTACTGTTCATTTCAAATGATTTTTGACCTGAAATATTTATGTAATTCAAGTAGCAAATGACTAAATCCAACCAGAGACTCGGGTCTCCCAAGAATTCCTGGGTGAGACAGGCTGGTTTTCATAAAATGTACATTTCTCAGCAGGACCAAACTTTCCCACAAGTAAAGGAGATAGCAGCCTGCATATGGTAAAAACTTTCCCCAGCCAGCTTAATTTAAAGACTTGAAGCTCAGCTGTGGCTTTGCTGACTCAACTCATCTCAATGTTTATTGAGCACCTATTATGTGCCAGGTAAAGAGCAGAGCTTTGGGAATATAAAGACAGAGGGGCATTATATCCTGCCTTTGAGGAATCCAAGCATGGATAAGGAGTGTGGGTAAATATTGAGTGAGAGGTAGTTTGGGAAGCACGGAAGAGGAAAGAGCACTAGAGCACTAGATATCTGAACTGTTGATCAGCAGAAAGGGAGGAAAGGTTAGGACCAGGTTGCTGGCTGGGGGCGCCAAGTCAGCAACAAAATACTATATGACTTTGCTCATTCATATCGAGTCATCAATACTTATTAAATATCTATTATGTCCAGTGGTAGTTTGAGGCACAATTGTGGAAGAGTTATCTCAGTCTCAGGAGAAGAAAGATTATTCACAAGCCATAGGAATCACATAGGAAAAGATAGAGAAGTATCATCTTGGAAGCCACAGTGTGATGGGGACCGAAGTCTTTTTTGCCTCACTGATATATCCTCAGCACCAGATCAATATCTTTTGAATGAATAAGTGAGTAAGCACAAGGAGTACCGAATCTAACTAGGGGTGGGGTGGGGGTGGGCACGGAGTGTCTGGGAAATCTTCCAACAGGGAGTGACATTCAAGGCTGGATCTTCAGGGGGAGGCATAGGCAAAGAAGAGCAGCAGCCTTGTTTCACATGGAAGGAAGAGCAAGTTGGAGGGCCTTGCTGGTTCAAGAAATTCCTGTAGATGAAGTTTAAGACCAGAACAAGGAAGCCACTTTAAAGCATTTGAGCTTTTTTCTTAGTACAGTGGGAAGCTATTGAAGAGTTTTAAACTGGGTATAGAAACTGTCAACTTTTGGCTTTAGAGTGAGTATTCTTGCTGCAACATTAGAGAATAAGTAGAAAGGACATAAGTCTGGTGTCAGGAGTTGGGAGGCTGCTGCAGCTGTCCAAGGGAGAGCGGCTGGCAGCCTGGGTTAGGGTAGTGTCTACAGAGATATAAAAAGGTGGATGCAGTCAGGAAATATTTAAGACATACTTAGGAAGTAGCCTGTGGCTAGTCCTACACACAAATTTTAAAAATCATATTAAAGGATCAGGACAATGAGATGAAAATGATACAAATTACTTAATTCTTTTGGGATAGTTAATTTTATATGTCAAGTTGGAAGGTATTTCTGAATGGGATTGACACTTAAATCTGTGAACTCTAGGTAAATCAAGCTCTTCTCCATAATGTGGGAAGGACTGACTAGAACAAAATAATTGGTCTCTCCAGTTAAGAAGGAATTCACTAGCAGACTGTCTTTGGACTTCATCTGTGCCACTGTCTCTCTTGGGCATCCAGGCTGCTGGCCCACACTGCAGATTTGGACTTGCATGCCTCCATAATCACATAAACTAAATTCTTATAATAAATCTTGATAGAGAGAAAGGGAGAGCTCTCCTATTGGTTCTTTGTCTCTGGAGATTCTTGACTAAAACATCTTGAATCTAAGAACACAATAAAAAATGGTGCAGATTTCCCAGACTTTTCATCTCAGTAAGCAATCATTGAAATTTAGGCAACATATCACCTCAACAGATACTCACTGACCAAGTTTAGACAATGGATCTGAAAAGCCAGCAGAATATGAATATGATATGATATCCAGCTCCAAAACAAGCCTGAGGCTGATGATGCTGGGTGGTATTTCACTTTTAATAAGCCTGACAACTTTGGGGTGAATTAGGCATATGATCATCAGAGCTGGATGAGAATTTGCAGATTGTGTGGTCTGACCCCATTACTTAATAGCAGTGAAAACTGCCTGATTTTATCAGCAGTCCTAAGCACTACCCAACACTGAATGGTCAGAAGGAAGTCCTGGGAGGTAGCTACTTGCCAGATGGACACAAATGTTAGAGCACCGCCCTGCTCAGTTGGATGTGTGGGATGCTGGGACCCCCAGGGAGTGTGTATGCTGAGTGTGTTATCCATGGCTGAAGAACTACATCAGTTCAAACACAACATCAATGATGCCAATGATATGACTCTAAGTCTCATAAGCTAATTAACACCAGTTGCATTACTTCCTCATGGGTGGTATTACTAGTTATTATTCGTTTTCCCCTCAAAAATATGTGCTATAGGTTACAACAAGCACGAGAATGTGGCTGATTCAATATAAGTTAATGCCACTGCTCAGAAAATTAACTACAGATGAAATCTGTTAATTTTTATCTGCTTGACATCCTGTCTGGGCTTAGGGAAACAGCAGCTCTCTTTCTTTGGAGAAACTCCCCTTCTGCTGCATGAAGGTTCACAATCCTCACCCACCTGTGTGTACAGAAGTGGAAACATCTAATCTTGACCAAGCAGATCCTGTTTCCTGGGAAGAACAGGCACACAGGGACTTGAAGGCTGTTGCCCCTGAGTTGCCCAGTGTTGGGGCCTATGGTTCCTGCTATCACAGACCTAATGGTGATGATCTACATGGGTTTCTATACTGAGATCCCAGCAAAGATCCTGATCCATACAATAATTCAACATACTTTTCAGTGGTTTGTCATTAACATCTCTGACCTTGAAGGACATACTTCTTCATAAGAACCATAGCTTGTTTGCTTATTCCTTTAATAAAATGAACACCTGCCATATTTTTATATAATTTTGGATAATGTTGAGTTTTTTATGTGTTTGTTTGTTAATTTGTTTTGAGGCAGAGTCTCACTTTGTCGGCCCTGGTAGAGTGCTATGGCTTCATAGCTCACAGAAACCTTATACTCCTCGGCTCAAGTGATTCTCTTGCCCCCCGAGTAGCTGGGATTACAGGTGCCTGCCACAACGCCCAGCTATTTTTAGAGATGAGGTCTCGCTCTAGCTCAGGTGATCTGCCTCCCTTGGCCTCCAAAATTGCTGGGATTACAGGCATGAGCCACTGAGCCTGGCCAATAATGTTGAGTTTTTTCATAATAAAGGTAATATATGCTTATAAAATGTAGTTAATACAGCAATATACACATACCAAGCAGTGGTATCACCTGTGAACCCATCTCCCTTACAGAAATAGTCACTATATTACACAGTTTGATATACATTTACCCACAACTTTTCAAAATGGGATGAACCAGCACCATGAGCCAATAATAAATTTCTGTTCATTATATATTACCCAGTGTGTGGAATTCTGCTATAGCAACACAAAAATGGACTAAGACAACTGCTGTCCTATAGATAGGCATTTAGGTATTCCTAATTCTTTGCTAATTAAGCTATGTTACAATTTTAGAACACACCTATGACCTATAACTGGTTCTGAACTTTATGAAGAGTACTGCACAACCCAGGGGATGAGGAAATGGTGGTGTCTTCAGGAATATCCCCCTGAATCCTGGGAGCAGGGAACAAGTTAAGCAGAAAGTAACAATGGGTGTGGATGCCTGGATGTTAGGAGTTTACCTGATAAGACCTCAGTCTATATGGGGCCCTTGGGTTACCCCACTTTTTACAGACATTCAGGTAGAATTAGGAGTTGCCATGTGGGTTTCTATACAACAAATCGGATTACTATTTCAAGTCACACCACGGACATAAAAGCTGGTAACACCAGGAGGGCTCCTTCCTGCTTTCTAAGCCTTTTCTCTACTGACACACCCAAATGAAGGTGAACCACCAGCCCACAGGAAAAGAGCTTCCCACAGTGGCCATCAGAAACAGAGTCCCTGGATGAAGATTGAGAAGGACTGAGTCTTGGAAGCGGGGGAAAACCTAGAACAAATTCACAGCAAGGTCAGGTGGTGGTAGTGCTCTCGCTGGTAAGGAAGCATCACGGAAAGTTATGACAGCAGTGCCTCTGCCTCCAGGAGTGCCAGCAAAGGCAGTCACAGAAAACACACAGTCACCCAGGCTTCGCACCAGCATGGCGTGATTGTGCCAGAGCCATAGATGCTATCAATAGGGGTCAGGCCATGAGCTCCATGAGGACAATGGCCCCATTTCCCAAAACTCAGTCACTCACAGCCAATCTCACACCCAGCACTCCTCAGGTCTCAAGACCTCAAATTCGGCCTGGTTTCCCAGAGCTAAAGCTCACTCTGGACCCTGTTTCTGATGCCTGGGACCCTATCTTCCCTGTATCTTGGACTTTGCCAAGTCAGCCTGGGTAAACTCTGTCACTCCCTCTCCCAGGACTGGAAGTGACTGGGATCCTGATTAATCAGCTTCTGGTCTTTTAATCCTATGCCCTTCTTAAAACCAGACACAAGGAAGAGAGCCTGGTGGGGAAGGCCGGGGATGAGGGGGCAGGCGGGTTTGTAAATCCTGCAGTGGTGTGAGCTCCAAGCTCTGCAGGCCTGCTAGCCTCTTTGACAACCCCTGACTAATGCCTCTTCCTAGTCCCATGTTGTGAAAGTGATCCTTTTACATGTGCTCACCAAGTGCACTCCTAGTGAACTTTTAATGGGAAGTGCCAAGACCTCTGAAAACAATCTAGGGAGAGATGGATCCAGCCAACTGAGGAAAATGCAGTTTTCTGGCATTGGCCATGTGCTCAGTCTAAACTGACCCCATGTGGAAGACTTGGCTACTGTGCCCTGGAGAAGTGACTCAAGTCTTGCTTGTTTTTGATAAGCTGGCTCCAGAGTCGCTGGGCCAGGTCCTAACATTTTGTTTGTATTACATGTATAGTGCCCAGGTCTGTGTGCCTGAGAGACAGGACTTTCTCTTCTAGGGTGGCTTCACTGAGAAAACAGGGAAATAAGAGAGGAAGCGTTATTTGGACTCAAACGGCTAAGTGGTTGCTTATATCTTGGGACCTGATGATCAGTCATCTTACAGTTCATGAATCAAGGAAGGAAATGCTGGGAATACCCTGGCAGGGAAAGAAAAATCAGACCCTCAGAGACAAGACAGGTAAAATACCATGACCAGAAGTTCTATGTTAAATAGGTGAAAATTTTCCAGAAGGACTTAAATATAATTCTAATAATGGAATCCTAAACAATCCCAATGATGATTTGAGTGGATCTGGGACAAGCAATTTGTGTTTGATTTTTTTAAGTTGACATTTACTGGATTGAACAGACACCATCCTAAACTCTTTACAAACATTTCCTTCATTCAATCCTCAGGACAACTACAGTATATTTATAAAGCACTATTATTATACCCATTTTAAGGATGATAAAAGCAAGGTTCACAAGATTAAGTAAATTAACCCAGGTAATACATCTGGTAGGTTTCCCAAATCTGGATTTGAACCTAGACTGTCTGACTCCAGTCAGTGCCTGTGTTCTTAACCATGGCCTACATAAAAGATAGGCCTACGCCCTAAAGAACAACATCAGGATGCCACAAGGTAGAAATGCTAAATTTTTAACAAGTTATATACAGAGCAATACTAACATGGCAAGGAGAGGCCTATTCTCTGGAGGCAAATGAAATATAAAAAGGATTCTTAGACAATGTCCAGACCATGTTGCAAAGAATGCTGATATTGATTACCAATGTCTGCCATTGGTGTAGGAGTGGGGTAGAGTAGCACACGAGCTATGTGTTTGCCATTTATGACAAGCCCACAGATGGCCAGTAATGCACAGGAGACACACAAAATTTGAGATAGATATGTGGCCGTCATCAGAGAGGTCTAACCATGACAGAAGGTGCCTTCCCAGAGGCAGGCTGCATGTGACATCAAGCGAGTATGGATGCCAGTGACGATGTCAGCTTGCTCTTCAGCAGTCACCAGCCAGATATGTAAGAGTAAGTAGTAAAGGCTGGATCCCTCTTCCAGAACAGGATCCTGGGGAGTAATTAGGCAGTGACTAGGTGACTTGGTATGTGGTCTGAAAGAAGGCAAAAGCCAAAGGCCTGTCCCCAGAGGACAGGTTGGAGTGAGGTCAGTGACAAGGTTGAGTAGCACTGCTCTGCAGAGTTAGAAAGCTCAGATCTGCAGATGTCTTCCCATGTTTCTAGAATTCAGAGCGGGGCTGAACTAGCAACTAGGAAGTAAGTGGCCTTGGTAGCTTGTGAAGCTTGAGAGAGTACAAGGCAAGAAGGCAGTGTGTCCTTATATCCACCCAAGGAGTAGAGAATGGCGGGGAGAACTGGTTTGGCAGTTAGCCAAGGAAAAGGCCTGGAGGCTTTTAGCTGAACACTAGGTTAAGGTGAAGCAACAGTGAACAGGTCCTCTACAAAAGCAGACATGATCTGCCCCAGCCCCCTTTTCAGAAGCGTGGCATCCAGAGTAAAGGGAAAGAATATATATTTTGCATTCACACATTCACATCTAGATAATTTTGCCCAAGTCTGGCCACTCCACATAAGGAAGGCCAGGAACAAACTACAGAGGATGGTGAGAGTTTACATGAGGCGCCATTGTAGCGACTAAAGCCGGTTTCATTCTTGTTTTCTGGTCAAGAGAGGACCTTTGAGGAACATATTAGCTTCTGCTAGCCAAGAAGCTGACCTTTGAAGGAAGGATTTGATTTATTCAAAGTAACTCCTGGGGGAAGAATTAGAACTAGTGGGTGACAGTAACAGGGAGGCTAACTTTTATGTAATAAATGAAAAATACAATGAAGACAGTTGAACCCCAGATTATTTCCCCACAGACTACTCTCCACTTGGATGTTAGTAGATGAAACATGGATAAATTTAGGAATCTCTGGCTTCAACAAAGGAAACAGGTTTCTTCATGGCTGGACTCTTCAAGTCCTTTAATGTGTTAGGATGCTTTAAATTTCTCTGAGAAAAACATTTCCCAAACTTAATTGACCACAGAATCAAACTCTATTTTATTTATTAATTTAGTTTTCATGATTCATCTATTAATATTTCCTGAAGTATTCCATATACTCTGGAGTAAAGTCATCCAACAAGGTAACTGATTGCTTTGTGAAGAAAGTGAGAAACCTGTCCAGATGCGGGCAAGTATCCTTTAAACTCTATCTGAGAAAAAGATTGTAGAGGAAATTGCTTCATAGAGGAGTTTGGATTAGATGCCTCTGGAGTAGGGGCAGGAAACCTTTTCATGATGGAAGGCCACGTTCGCTATAATGAAATAAGGCTACACTCAAGAAACTTCAATTAGATAAATTTAAAAATTACATTCTATTATAAAAATATGAACATATGTACTTAATAAAATCAGAAAAATGAAAACTATTTAAACCTTTGAATGACTTTGTTGTGTCTGCTTTTTGTTGAAAACATTTGAAAATTTGGTTGCAGCATGGAGTTTCAGTTGATTTTTAGATGGTTATTGGTTACTTGTGACTTTAAAGGCATCTTGATTTGGATTAGGTAAGAGAAAGTAGATTTGTAGCAATAAATGGCTGAAAAGCAAGAAAGTATTTTTTGGGCATGTTGCCATAGGTTAGGTATTCTATTGAATTTTCCCATATTTCAATTTTATCTTACTTAGTTAGCATCAAACAACTTTAAAATGTCATCCACTGAGAGCTCAATCAATTCCATTTGTAGTTCTTTAAGTGACTCAGTGATATCAACTATGTGTGGCTGAAATGCTAATTTAAATGTGATGTCATGATTCTCAAAGTCAATAAACCTTTCATTGTATTCTCCAATTAGTAGGTCTATAACAGCTGCATATTCTTCAAATGAGTTGCATGTATCATCCTGCTCATCAATGACCTTTACTAACTCTGGAGAAAGTTTATCTAAAATTTCCTTTTGAAGAAGTGTTTTGAAAAAATATAACTTTTTGGAGGCGGAGCAAGATGGCAGCCGAGTAACAGCTTCCTTGCATCTGGGCACCGTGAGTCTGGGGAGATAGGACTCCAGGCATCTCTGGCTGGTGGGATCTGCCTATCATCACTCCTATGAGGATACAGGGAGTCAGCGAGAGACTTCTGGACCCCAAGAGGAGGACTAAAACCGTGGAAAACCGGCAAGTGGTCGCGTGTGTTCTATCCGTCTAAACCCGCCCACAACTGTAAGTTCAGTAGCAGCGAGACTGCAAACAAGAAAGGCCTTACCTGTGAACTGTTTTGATGTCCTTGGACTTGGCACTGAGTTGAACTGCCTTGGGGAAGGCCTGAGCGGGAGTGCGGAGAACTTTGGCCGTTGTCTAGGGCCCCAGTCTGAGCCGCTGAGCCAGTGTTTAGCCAGAGCTAATAGTGTTTGGCGGTGGGTCACACGGATCCATTGTCAGTGATCTGCCCTGGCAAGCTCCGCCCTCAGGGTCACAGAGCTAGAAACGGGTGGGAGCTGGTAACCCAGCAACCAAGTAGCCTAAGGGTGGGGTCTGAGCCGCCTTGCAGCCCTAACCCTCAGGGGCAGAGTGAGACCAGTTTTGGCACACTGGGTAAGTGGATAGCCACTTCAGCAGCGATTCCAGCGAGAAAGCTGGGAAAGCTTCTGCTCAGCAAGTTTACAAGTTCAAAGTGCCTTTTAAGTAGGCTGAAGAGAGATTTAGGGTGTCTACCTGCTGGGGTTTGAGAAATCAGCAGCCTCCAGTCGTATCAGAACTGTGACTAACATCTCATACCCCAGAAGACCACGTGTTGCCCAGACAATATTCAATAACATATACAAACTGCTTTGTTTTGGGTTGTGTATTTTTTTCTTTTTTTTTTTTTTGTTTGGTTGTTTTTTTTGTTTGTTTATTTTGACGTTGCGGATGTTCTTTTGTTTTTTTAATTTCAATCTTTTCCACACAGATCCCTTTTTCTTTCTCAATTTTCCTAGTTTAATTATAATTTCCCATTGCTGCCTTTTTTAATAACTTCAACTTCATTTTTGCTAGTGTTTCTACCGATATTATTTGGTTTTTCACCCAATTTTATCCCTGTAAAGTTTTCTGTTTGCTTGTTTTGGTTTGATTTACAGCATTTTTGTCTTTCCTCTCTACTTGGTGGAGGTGGGGTACTGTGTCTGACCAGGCTAGCAAAGAGCTGCTGACCTCAAGGGAACCACGCAACTGGGCACCCCCAGTAGGTGGGGTTTTTTAAGGTTGTGTCAAAGTACCCTACTGTACACCTATATTGCCCTGTCCCCCTCTTTCTGTGGCTCTCTTCTTTTTGTCAATATTCCTTATACCCACCCCCTCTCCTTTCTCTATCTTTCTTTTTTTCTTATCACTCGGTCCTCCTTTCTTTCATCCCCTTTTTTTTGCTCTTCAACCTTCTCACCCTTCTGGTCCTGTAACCCTTAGTCCACAGGCACAAGAACTTAAAGAGGAAGAGGAAGTGAAAGGAAAATTAGGGCAAGGAAACAGATAAAAGAAATCACTCATGAGGAAGAATCAGCAGAAAACTCCAGGCCACATGAAGAACCAGTCTAGAACAACCCCACCAAGGGACCATGAGGTAGCTACTGCAGATGATTCCACCAGTATAGAAATGTTAGGAATGACAGAAAGGTAATTTAGAATACACATGTTGAAAACAATGAAAGAAATGATGGAAACAATGAAGGAAATTGCTAATAAAGTGGAAAATAACCAAAAGGAAATCCAAAAACAGAATCAAATAAGAGATGAACGATATGAAGAATAGAAAAAGGATATAGCAGACCTGAAGGAACTGAAACAGTCAATTAGGGAACTTAAAGATGCAATGGAAAGTATCAGCAACAGGTTAGACCATGCAGAAGAAAGAATTTCAGAGGTAGAAGACAAAGTTCTTGAGATAACTCAGACAGTAAAAGAGGCAGAAAAGAAGAGAGAGAAAGCAGAACGTTCACTGTCAGAATTATGGGACTTTATGAAGTGTTCCAACATACGAGTTATAGGAATTCCAGAAGGGGAAGAAGAATGCCCCAGAGGAATGGAAGCCATACTAGAGAATATTATAAAAGAAAATTTCCCAAACATCACCAAAGATTCTGACACACTGCTTTCAGAGGGATATCGGACCCCGGGTCACCTCAACTCTAACCGAGCTTCTCCAAGACACATTGTGATGAACCTGTCCAAAGTCAAGACAAAAGAAAAGATTCTGCAAGCTGCCAGGAGTAAGCGCCAGTTGACCTACAGGGGCAAATCCATCAGAGTGACCGCAGACTTCTCTAATGAAATTTTCCAAGCAAGAAGACAATGGTCATCTACCTTTAATCTACTTAAACAGAACAATTTCCAGCCCAGAATTCTGTACCCTGCTAAGCTAAGCTTCAAAATTGACGGAGAAATCAAATCATTTATGGATATACAAACATTGAGGAAATTTGCCACAACAAGACCAGCTCTACAGGAAATACTTCAACCTGTTCTGCACACTGACCACCACAATGGATCAGCAGCAAAGTAAGAACTCAGAAATCAAAGGACAGAACCTAACCTCCACACTGATGCAAAAGATAAAACTAAGCAATGGACTCTCACCAAATAAGACGAATAGAATACTACCACACTTATCAATTATCTCAATAAATGTTAATGGCTTGAATTCCCCACTGAAGAGACATAGATTGGCTGACTGGATTAAAAAACACAAGCCATCCATTTGCTGTCTGCAAGAAACACACCTGGCTTCAAAAGACAAATTAAAGCTGCGAGTCAAGGGTTGGAAGACAATTTTTCAGGCAAATGGAATTCAGAAGAAAAGAGGAGTTGCAATCTTATTTTCAGATACATGTGGATTTAAAGCAACTAAAGTCAAAAAAGACAAAGATGGTCACTTTATATTGGTCAAGGGAAAACTACAACAAGAAGACATTTCAATTCTAAATATTTATGCACCCAATTTAAATGCTCCCAGATTCTTGAAGCAGACCTTACTCAGTCTGAGCAATATGATATCTGATAATACCATCATAACAGGGGACTTTAACACACCTCTTACAGAGCTGGACAGATCCTCTAAACAGAAATTAAACAAAGATGTAAGAGATTTAAATGAGACCCTAGAACAATTATGCTTGATAGACGTATATAGAACACTCCACCCCAAAGATAAAGAATATACATTCTTCTCATCACCCCATGGAACATTCTCCAAAACTGATCATATCCTGGGACACAAAACAAATATCAACAGAATCAAAAGAATTGAAATTTTACCTTGTATCTTTTCAGACCATAAGGCACTAAAGGTGGAACTCAACTCTAACAAAAATGCTCAAGCCCACCCAAAGGCATGGAAATTAAACAATCTTCTGTTGAATAACAGAAGTGAAGGAAGGGTGAAGGAAGAAATAAAACAGGAAATCATTAACTTCCTTGAGCATAACAACAATGAAGACACAAGCTACCAAAACCTGTGGGATACTGCAAAAGCAGTTTTGAGAGGAAAATTCATCGCTTTAGATGCCTACATTCGAAAAACAGAAAGAGAGCACATCAACAATCTCACAAGAGATCTTATGGAATTGGAAAAAGAAGAACAATCTAAGCCTAAACTCAGTAGAAGAAAAGAAATATCCAAAATCAAATCACAGATCAATGAAATTGAAAACAAAAGAATCATTCAGAAAATTAATGAAACAAGGAGTTGTTTTTTTGAAAAAATAAATAAAATAGATAAACCATTGGCCAGACTAACTAGAAATAGAAAAGTAAAATCTCTAATAACCTCAATCAGAAACGATAAAGGGGAAATAACAACTGATCCTACAGAGATACAAGAGATCATCTCTGAATACTACCAGAAACTCTATGCCCAGAAATTTGACAATGTGAAAGAAATGGATCAATATTTGGAATCACACCCTCTCCCTAGACTTAGCCAGGAAGAAATAGACCTCCTGAACAGACCAATTTCAAGCACTGAGATCAAAGAAACAATAAAAAACTTCCAACTAAAAAATGCCCTGGTCCAGATGGCTTCACTCCAGAATTCTATCAAACCTTCAAGGAAGAGCTTATTCCTGTACTGCAGAAATTATTCCAAAAAATTGAGGAAGAAGAAATCTTCCCCAACACATTCTATGAAGCAAACATCACCCTGATACCAAAACCAGGAAAAGACCCAAACAAAAAGGAGAATTTCAGACCAATCTCACTCATGAATATAGATGGAAAAATTCTCAACAAAATCCTAGCCAATAGATTATAGCTTATCATCAAAAAAGTCATTCATCATGATCAAGTAGGCTTCATCCCAGGGATGCAAGGCTGGTTTAACATACGCAAGTCCATAAACGTTATCCACCATATTAACAGAGGCAAAAATAAAAATCATATGATCCTCTCAATAGATGCAGAAAAAGCATTTGATAAAATCCAGCATCCTTTTCTAATTAGAACACTGAAGAGTATAGGCATAGGTGGCACATTTCTAAAACTGATTGAAGCTATCTATGACAAACCCACAGCCAATATTTTACTGAATGGAGTAAAACTGAAAGCTTTTCCTCTTAGAACTGGAACCAGACAAGGTTGTCCTCTGTCACCTTTACTATTCAACATAGTGCTGGAAGTTCTAGCCAATACAATTAGGCAAGACAAGGAAATAAAGGGAATCCAAATGGGAGCAGAGGAGGTCAAACTCTCCCTCTTTGCTGACGACATGATCTTATACTTAGAGAACCCCAGAGACTCAACCACAAGACTCCTAGAAGTCATCAAAAAATACAGTAATGTTTCAGGATATAAAATCAATGTCCACAAGTCAGTAGCCTTTGTATACACCAATAACAGTCAAGATGAGAAGCTAATTAAGGACAAAACTCCCTTCACCATAGTTTCAAAGAAAATGAAATACCTAGGAATATACCTAACGAAGGAGGTGAAGGACCTCTATAAAGAAAACTATGAAATCCTCAGAAAGGAAATAGCAGAGGATATTAACAAATGGAAGAACATACCATGCTCATGGATGGGACGAATTAACATTGTTAAAATGTCTATACTTCCCAAAGCAATCTACCTATTCAATGCCATTCCTATCACAGTACCTACATCGTACTTTCAAGATTTGGAAAAAATGATTCTGCGTTTTGTATGGAACCGGAAAAAACCCCGTATAGCTAAGGCAGTTCTTAGTAACAAAAATAAAGCAGGGGGCATCAGCATACCAGATTTTAGTCTGTACTACAAAGCCATAGTGTTCAAGACAGCATGGTACTGGCACAAAAACAGAGACATAGACACTTGGAATCGAATTGAACACCAAGAAATGAAACTAACATCTTACAACCACCTAATCTTTGATAAACCAAACAAGAACTTACCTTGGGGGAAAGACTCCCTATTCAATAAATGGTGTTGGGAGAACTGGATGTCTACATGTAAAAGACTGAAACTGGACCCACACCTTTCCCCACTCACAAAAATTGATTCAAGATGGATAAAGGACTTAAACTTAAGGCCTGAAACAATAAAAATCCTCCAAGAAAGCATAGGAAAAACACTGGAAGATATTGGCCTGGGGGAAGACTTCATGAAGAAGACTGCCATGGCAATTGCAACAACAACAAAAATAAACAAATGGGACTTCATTAAACTGAAAAGCTTCTGTACAGCTAAGGACACAATAACCAAAGCAAAGAGACAACCTACACAATGGGAAAGGATATTTGCATATTTTCAGTCAGACAAAAGCTTGATAACCAGGATCTATAGAGAACTCAAATTAATCCACATGAAAAAAGCCAACAATCCCTTATATCAATGGGCAAGAGACATGAATAGAACTTTCTCTAAAGACGACAGACAAATGGCTAACAAACACATGAAAAAATGTTCATCATCTCTATATATTAGAGAAATGCAAATCAAAACAACCCTGAGATATCATCTAACCCCAGTGAGAATGGCCCACATCACAAAATCTCAAAACTGCAGATGCTGGCGTGGATGTGGAGAGAAGGGAACACTGTTACACTGCTGGTGGGACTGCAAACTAGTACAACCTTTCTGGAAGGAAGTATGGAGAAACCTCAAAGCACTCAACCTGGACCTCCCATTCGATCCTGCAATCCCATTACCTGGCATCTACCCAGAAGGAAAAAAATCCTTTTATCATAAGGACACTTGTACTAGACTGTTTATTGCAGCTCAATTTACAATCGCCAAAATGTGGAAACAGCCTAAATGCCCACCAACCCAGGAATGGATTAACAAGCTGTGGTATATGTATACCATGGAATACTATTCAGCCATTAAAAAAAATGGAGACTTTACATCTTTCGTATTAACCTGGATGGACGTGGAAGACATTATTCTTAGTAAAGCATCACAAAAATGGAGAAGCATGAATCCTATGTACTCAATCTTGATATGAGGACAATTAATGAAAATTAAGGTTATGGGGGGGAAGCAGAAAGAGGGATGGAGGGAGGAGGGTGGGGCCTTAGTGTGTTTCACACTTTATGGGGGCAAGACATGATTGCAAGAGGGACTTTACCTAACAATTGCAATCAGTGTAACTGGCTTATTGTACCCTCAATGAATCCCCAACAATAAAAAAAAAAAAAAAGAAAAAATATAACTTTTTTTAAAATTCTTCGATTTTTTTTGGCCGCACATCATATATACTGAGTTTTACCTTGCAAAGAAGTAGTCAAGTTATTTTGATTTAACATGACATCACACAGAAATGCTACATTCCTATTGCTTTCAATAATTACTATTGCTGATTCCGTTCTTCATAAAATTTAACTATCTATTCTCACAGAGATAAAATTGTGGCTAACACCAGTCCCTGTGATAACCAGTGCATTTTAGAATGATAGGGAAAATCCACACTGATTACCTACCTCATCTTTCACCATCAACATGTTATGAAACTGATGATGCCCTATTACATTTGCAGAGTGTGGTTAATAATACTTATAAGTTATTGCAAAGTGTCACTTAAAATAGTGGTTTTAGCACAGAGATTTTGCCGATGAAAGGTACAAAGGGAAGAAATGAGAGCATCTGGATCCGTTAATATTTTTAAATCTATGCAAAAATGCTTCATGTTTTCCCGTCATGGAAGGTGCACTGTCTGTACGTACACTCATGACATTTACAAGATTCAGTCCAACTTCATGACATTTATCTCGAAAGTTGTTGACGATACCTAGTCCCCGTGTTCTGTTCATAAGAGATGCCCAAAGCAAGTAATTCTTCATAATAAATTGGGTCTAAGCATCCTACAACTTCAACAATGCATTATTTCACAATTTCTACATCACTGCATGGCTTCTCTTTCCGCCCCCCACACACACACCTTGAGTACCCGAGTATACATGCAACTTTATAACTTGCTTCAGTGGCATTATTTCTAGGTCTGATTGTTACTTCAAAGAATTATCTTTGTTTTTACTTTTCATTTTTAATTTCTACAATATGACTTTTACACCTCTCCCTCTAACTTAAAATATTTGTGGTCCTTGTGGGTGTCATAATGCTGATGAGCACTGAATTTCTTTAATGTATATACCACAGTATCACAAAGCAAGCAAATAACCTTACCTTTAGGAGAAACAAGATAATATTGCAATTCCCAGTTCTCATTAAAAAATCTGTTTTCTTCCTTCAGGATTCTCTTGGTCTTCTTTGACATGATGAGCTCGTAAGAGGGCAGAATTAAAAAATACTGTTGAGCTGTGCAACTATTCACAAATTACACTGCAAACAGAAACACAGTGCTCTGTTGTCAAAAGCTTATAACAGACTGGGGTACTCACTCCTCATAAACTGTCACCCACCAGCCTCAGGTGGTTGAGGCCAGTCAGGCAGGAGAAGTTAGAACTAAATCAAGAGCATAGCCCTTCATTTAGCCCTTACAGCTTACTAATGTTCTAATTGTGCCAGTCAATCTGGGAGGATCATTTCATTGAAAATTACTTTATTCTTTGGTATTTAAATATGTTCATTTTAAAAATAAAATAAAAATATAAAAGACAATCAAAATATATTAATAAAAATAAAAGTATTTGTTCTACAAAATTTGGATGCAGTCAAGAAGTTGCGCTTAAGGACCTAGAAGGCCACACGTGGCCTTAAAGTTGCAGGTCCCTCAACCCTGCCCTAAAGTTTGTGGTTCTATGATTCCATTGCTTTCTTTAATGACGTTTGTCCCACAAACATTTCCACAGGAGCTGGGGTGATGGGCATGGTGGCTCACACCTGTAATCCTAACATTTTTCAAAGCTGAATTGGTTGAGGTCAGGAATTTGAGAACAGCTTGAGCAATACAATGAGACCCCATCTCTACAAAGAACAAGAATTTTTAAAAGGCTGGGCACAGTGGTTCATGCCTGTAACTCTGGGAATGAGGGTGGATTGTTTGAGCTCAGAAGTTCAAGACCAGTCTAAGCAATAATAAGATGCTGTCTCTACTAAAAATAGAAAAACTAGCCAGGTGTAGTAGCAGGCACCTATAGTCCCAGCTACTTGGAAGGCTGAAGCAAGAGGATCACTTGAGCCCAAGAGTTTAAAGTTTCTGTGAGCTATGACACCCCGGCACTCTACCTAGGGCCACAAAATGAGATTCTGCCTAAAAAATATTAAAAAAAAAAATTTTTTTTAAACTAGAAAAAAAGGGCCGAATTCATTTCAACCTTAACAACTCCCTAAAACAACACAGAGGTTACCATATGGGAATGTTCAGCTGGTCATGCCTCTGAGATTGCATAGGTGTGGCCATAGTGTGCTGTCGGCAAATGTGCATTTATAATATTCTATAGGGCTAATTCTGCCATCAGTAAAATGCCTCACCAAATGTGTGGAAACTTCCAGGAGTCCTCCAGGTCATCTTAAGCTGGTTTCTGGTAGCATTTTTCTCCTTCTAGTTATCTAAACCTTGCAGAGTTGCTTTTTTTTCTAAACTATAGCTATGACTTCCTTTAAAAATGTCTTCACTCTTCAAACCTTTATGCCATCTGCTATGGACTAAAAGCTTGTGTCCCCACAAAATACATATTTTGAAATATAACCCCTAGTGCGATGGAATTTGGAGGGAGGGGACCTTTGGGAGGAAATTGGGAAATGAAAGTGAAGCCCTCATGAATTGTCATCTTCTTCTCCGATTCTCAGCGCCCTTAGAAGAAGAGGCCACAACGCCCTCGCTCTCTCCACCGCGGGCTCATTCAACCAGGCGTCAGCAGTCTACAGCCTGGAAGAGGGCCCTCATCAGAATCCAACCATGCTGGCACCCTGATCACAGACTTCCAGCCTCCAGAACTGTAAAAAATAAATGCTTACTGTTTAAAGCCACCTAGCCTGTGCATTGTAGCAGCCTGAAATGACTAAAAACCATGCTAAATTCTTTTAGAAAGAGGGGATGGGATATGAATTTTAAATACATAAGCTTAAGAGCTGTGCATCTACTATAAGCATCATACACAGTGGCATAAGTAGCAAAACAACGGAGGGTCCCAGTGTAAAACCTGATGCCCCTGGTTGAACATAAAAGACCCCACCCTCATCCTCTCTAGCAAACAGCAAGGGTTTCATTACACAAGGATAGGTTCTGGTTAAGTCAGGGGCCAAGAAGAAACATTTTTCTTCTTTGAAACTTAGCTAAACATAGTTAAAAAGAAAAGACAGAGGACCTAGTAGGGCCACAGTGTAATTGCGGGTTACGAGGTATCACTCTAGGGACATCCATAAACATCCAGGGCAGCTCTGGGCACTCCTGCTCACGCTTCATGCTCTGCTCTGCAGCCTGGCCCAGTAACGGGACCCTGCTGACCTTCCTTGTTGGAGGAGGTGCTCTCCCTCGCATTCGCACACCCTGGCATAGCTCCCACAGAGAGACAAAGGTGACTCTTAGGTCCCTTACCTTCTTCCCACTCCTGTGGGTGCCAGCTGCTAAGGAGGGGACCACAGCCCCTAGGCCTTTTGTGATTAGACCCCTCAGCTCCCTCTCCTCTCCCATCACTTGGGGTCCCCTGCCTCACCTTCCTGCCACGTTTGGACCCAGCGAGCGAGTACCTGCTTCCTCCGCCTGGAATTCTCTTCTCCGACCCTTTGTTTGTGCCACTCTCTCTTCCATCGCACTTCTGCGAAAATGTCACCTCCTCCACAAATTTTCCCCTGATTACCCAAAATAGCCACCAATCTTTCACTCACTATCCCCCCAACCTTGCTTTATGTTTAAACAGCATTTTCACCCACCCGACATTATACTGTGCATCCATTTATTGCCTTGTTTACTTCATGGAGGCCTAAAACTGAGGTCTGCTGCAGGAGTGAGATGTCTGGGAAACCGACTCAGAGAAGCTGGACTTAAATCCACCCAGTCCCGCTGTAAGCTCAGGGAAAGGTGGTCACCTATTTCTGGTGACCAGATGTGTGTCAGTTACAGCTGCAGCATGGTTGGGAGGATCCCAGCAGATATAAAATCCTTTTGAGAATGGCAAAAGGACTGTCTCTCAGCACCTTCCAGTCCAGCCCACTCATGTGAAGATCATCAGCTGCTGGGGTCCTGCCAGGGCCTCAAGCTCCGGGAAAGTCGCTGCTCTGACACATTCCCATGTTCCAGCTCTACTGAGCTGTCCATGTAGGCTCGGTTACATCCTTGATGAGAAGGAGAGAACACAGATTCCTTGTTTTCCATCAGTCATATTGCTGTACCCCTGGCACAACAAAACAAAAAAGAAGCTTCTGTCTTGTTCACCACTGTATTCGCAATGCATAAATATTGCCTGGCACACAGTAGACACTCAATAAATGTTTTTTCATGACTAAATAAAAGAGCAGTAGAAGATTCTCTAAGTGTGAGAGGGGGAGAAAATTACAAGCTAAATAGAAAGGAACAGGGGGACAAGCTTCCCCTTCTGAGGGAAACAACCGCAAAGGTTGCCCTGACCTTGGACAATAGCCTTATGACTCTGAGCAGCAGTCTCTCACCTGGACATGGTGCACAGCCTTGTGAGGCCAATGGGCCCTTAGGATATTGCCTCTAGTGCCTCAACTGGGACTCTTCCCTGATGATGGTCTCCTCCAAAATTTAAGAAGTTAGAAAATATAATCCTTGTTACTCAAGATGATCATAAACTTCTTCTACGAGACTTGCTCCCAATCACCCTCTGATCTGGACCACCAAAAGTTGCTATTGTCCTATGTCTGTAAACTGGCCCCAGTTAGCCAGGCTCTACACTCCACCGTGGACTTCCGACCTCCACCGTGGCTCACACCTGTTTCCTGGTCCAGCTCTCCCCCTGGAGCTTATTTCTAGCTACTCTTCTCAGTTCTTCCTTGTTCTCCATTAATGAATGGTACCTGGAAGTGTATCTCTGTGATGTCCACACCACTCGAAGAAACAAGACAAATAGATCATCAAAGTAATCATAAGCCCCTTCAGACACTGTGGAGAATGAAGAAGTGTCCTGCTGGTCATACTCCTCATGGCTGATGATCCTGGACCAAGCTGGTCATGGGGCAGGCCTCAGGTTAAAAATGAATGCTTGAGAAACAAAGGTAAAGCAAGGAAGTTGAATTCCCAAAACTGTTAAGTTACAACCCTTCAATCAATAGAGGAAACAGGAAAGACTTCTATTTGCTACAAGTTACCTTGTTTTTAAAAGACCCCATTTAAAACCACACTCCATTAAAGAGGGTTTGTGTAGGTGAATTACTCTGAGAGAGTTACACACTACATTTCAGAAAATATAATGAAGCAAACAGAACAGTTGATCTGACCTTACACAAAGAGGTCATCAGCAGAAGGGACTTTTCTAAACCCAAGTGGATTTAAAAATAGAGAGGGAAAAAATACAAAATGTCTTCAAGCAAACAGCTGCACTTCATAAGCTTTCCCACTGCCCTTCCACCACAGTGCAGGGCCTGAGGTGCACTTGAGTCTGAAGGGACATTGAAGTCACCTGGTTTTAATCCACCCCACAGTGGTCGAGAATGGAATGTGCCACCATCACAGACACACACAGAGACACACACAAGCACGCAGACAACAGCAGGAGCAAGGCAGTGATGCTTGCAAACAAGGAGATTGTATCACAATCTCAAGAAGGGAGATGGCATCTGGCATTTGGTTTACTACTACAAATTAACAAAAGTAAAGCACTACAGAAATGTTTGTATCACTATGTGTTAGCAGACAACACAGTGAATGAGAAGCCTTTGCTCACAGATGCCATGCTTTTAAAAAGTCAGAAAAATAGAAGCAAGTAGGAGCGGGTGGAGTGGCTCACGCCTATAATCCTAGTGCTCTGGGAAGCTGAGGTGAGATGATCACCTGAATTCAGGAGTTCGAGACCAGCCTGAGCAAGAGTGAGACCACCATCTCTACTAAAAATAGAAAAACTAGCCGGATGTAGTGGTGCAGGCCTGTAGTCCCAGCCACTTGAGAGGCTGAGGCAAGAGGATTACTCAAGCCCAAGGCTGTGAGCTATGATGCCATGACACTCTACCCAGGGGACAGAATCTCAAAAATAAACATAAAATAAAAACTCACCGAGAACCATTGCTTGAGTTTTCCCCGTCCTTAGTGAGGGCATCAGAGACAGAGCATGGTGGAGGATGCTGCCACACCCTCACTCAGCCCATGGAACATAAACCTCAGTGTTTGTGAATAAAAAGAGAAATCTGACCTCCAAGCAATTGGGTCTACAGGAAAATCTGCTTCCCTTAACTAGCTGGGTGCTGGAATGATTTGCCTCCACCTCATAAAAATTATTTCAGGGTAGCGCCTGTGGCTCAAAGGAGTAGGGTGCCAGCGCCATATGCCAGAGGTGGCGGGTTCAAACCCAGCTCTGGCCAAAAACTGCAAAAAAAAAAAAAAAAATTATTTCACTAACAGATGTCTGATCTCCACCTGAAAGGATTACTGAGCAAATAGCAGATTTGCCTCAAACAGCAGCTTAGTGAGTCATCACTGATGTCAGGCAATGCATTAACTGCAAACATTTGGGGAAATGGGGGAGGTGCCGGCTGTGAACTTCCATAAGGTGGCATCTTGATGGGGAGACAACACACTGAAATCTATGTGATTGGAATTTTAAAACACTGAGATTTTCTATACAATGTCAAGGCTTGTTAGCTACAAATCAGAGTATTGATCTAGACATGAAAATAGTTTTTCTTTCTAAAAAATAAAGACAGCTTTAATGCCTTGTCTTTACTTTGCAACAACATAAATTAAAAAAAATAATAATAAAAGAAAGAAAAGTTAAGCTCTTGAGGCTGAAAGGGACCTCTGAAATGATTTAGTTTAACCAAGAAGAGGTCAACTTCTACAGCCCCCAAATAAACTGAATTTGAGTAAAAGAGGCTGAAATTCTATTCTGTATAAACACTGGTAATAAGACCAACTGAATATATTACAAACCCTCTACAAAGTATAAAGGTATCTATGAGCAAATGCACACGTGCTTACACACTTCACGCACATAAGCACACATGCTAAGACTCTTCTGACTTACTGTCTACAACAACCTTGCTGCTCAGTAGCATTATCTGGGGAGCTTTCAAAAATCCTGACATGTAGGCTCAGTGGCCCTAGCACAGTGGTTATGGCACCAGCCACGTACACCAAGGGTGGCAGGTTCGAACCCACCCAGCACCAGCTAACCAACAACAACTGCAACAACAACAATAACAGCAACAACAAATAGCCAGTCACTGTGGCAGGTGCCTGTAGTCCCAGCTACTTGGGAGGCTGAGGCAAGAGAATCACTTAAGCCCAAGAGTTTGAGGTTGCTATGAGCTGTGACACCACGGCACTCTATCAAGGGTGACATAAGTGTGACTCTGTCTCAAAAAAAAAAAAAACCTGACATTTAGTCTGTACTCCAGACCAACTAAGTTAAAAGCTCTGGGGGTGGACCTAGACATCAGCACCTTTTAAAACTCCCCAAGTGATTCCAACATGCAGCTGGGATCAAAAACTGCTACTCCAGAAAGAGTATGTATTCATTTGTTCTTTCATTCATTGAACAAGTATTTATTTAACTGTTGGTGTGTACTAGTTGTTGTAGTAGATTCTGGGTATAAAATGGCAACTATTATTAAAAAAATTATTACCCTCGGGCGGCGCTTGTAGCTCAGTGAGCAGGGCACCGGCCCCATATACCGAGGGTGGCAGGTTCAAACCCAGCCCCGGCCAAACTGCAACAAAAAAATAGCCGGGCATTGTGGCGGGCACCTGTAATCCCAGCTACTCGGGAGGCTGAGGCAGGAGAATCACCTAAGCCCAGGAGTTGGAGGTTGCTGTGAACTGTGTGACGCCATGGCACTCTACTGAGGGCAATAAAGTGAAAATCTGTCTCTACAAAAAAAAAAAAAAAAATTATTACCCTGAATCTCATGTAATTTTCAGTCTAATAGGGAAATTAATTAGCTACATGGTAAAAATGTCATTTTAAATTTCCCTAACTGTTCTGAAGGAAAGATTATGGTTCTATGAGCAGGTATAACAAAGTGTCAGCTTGATTAGAAGTCAGGGAGTTCTTCCCTGAAAAACTAGCATTTGCAACAAGATTTTAAGATTGAATGGAGCTCTACTTTAAGAATCCCACTCTGGGGGTAGGGAGGAAGCAAGATGGCCCACTGGAAACAGCCTCTGACAGAAGCTGCTATCCAGAGAGAAGGATAACGTCCAGAAAATATCCAATTAAGCTGAAGACAGGGAGCCCAGACAAGAGAGAAGTGAGATAACTCCAGGTCACCCCTGCTGAGACAAGCTGTGACTCCAAGACAACAATCTTCAGGTACAAAACTCAACTAAAAGGAAAAGTGCCCAACCCCTCCCCCAAGAAAGCTGCGGGTTCTTTTTTCCTTTTCCTTTTGCTCCTCATTTGCTCCTGTGGGTTTTCTACAGGCGAGCAGTGAACTGAGGATCTCTTGTCTCAACCCACGGGTGTGAGCAGAAGTAAGTGGGGACTACTACCTCCAGAGGGACCTGAACATTCTCTTACCAGGCAGAAAAAATTGAACTAACATTATCCCTGCCATTCTGAACTTCTAGTCCACCCTTCCCCCCTTGCAGGATAAACTAGATCCCTAACCCCTGCAGAGACTGAAGGAGGAGACTCATGAGCAGTGCCTCCCCCTCCCAGCCTGCCTGACCGAGTGCCCAGCCCTCTGCCCAGACTCACCTGGAGCCCTGAGCGCATGTCCTCCCCCACCCTCCCTGTCTCCAAGCTGCACCAAGGGTCCTGGGCCACGCGCGGTGCCCCGCCTGGCTGAAGACCCACTGAGGCCATGCACCAGACCCCGCCTGGCCAGAGACCCACTGAGGCCACGCGCCAGGCCAGCCCTGCCTCCGTGCCAGGCCCCAGCCTGACCAGAATCGCCAGCGGAGTAGTGTTCTCCTTGCTGAAGTCACTGGGTGCTGGACACTGCCAGAATTAGGTGCAGCATACCCCTGCTGCCAGATCCGTGTGCAGCATGCTCCTGGAGCTGCTCCTACAACCAGAATTCTCTGGCTTTGACAGTGGCAGAGGAGCTATGAAGGGGCACTTCCCACAAAGATCCAGCAACAATAGAGTGATCGTGCCAGGGTCTAATCTTGGAGAAATACACCCCCAACTCTGTGCACTACCAGAGGAAACCAGAACTCACTCTATAGGGATACTGATGCTGCAGAGCAGCAGGGGCAAAGGCACAGTGGCTAAGAGAAATAAGCATTTGCTGGCCTGGTACCCCCAGGATTAGACTGAGCCCAAGTGGAACACTCGCCAGTGGCTATTGAAAACCCAAGGCAGGCAGGCCTCAGCACCCCCAGCTAGCTGGTAGTGGAGGGCAGTGGCCAAACCTCAGGGGCAGTGACCTTCCTTTGACTCTGACAGGTGCTAAGCCCTGGCACTTCACATTATTGGAGGGAGCAGGACTGCAGCCCCTTGGGGACACCAGTGATTGGGCGTGAAAAAGGAACAAAGTGGAGAAAGAGACTCAGCCCCCTGGTCCTACTGTGCTACTGGGCGGGCCTTTCTTACTCTGTAGAGCACTGGAGAGGGCCAAATCTGAGCAACCAGTAGACCTCTGCTATCTAGCTGCTGGAGACCTTTCAAACTCTCCCACCTGAGAGCTCATACTGACTGGGTCAATTGGTTTGGAACCCCTAACTTGGGACAATAACCCAAGGACCCTCTCGGGTGATACCCTGGTTGTGTAGTAACAGGAAGGGTCGGTTTTCCCATTCTAGTTGTTGTCTGGGGAGGTGGAATTTCTTAATTGCTTGTATTTCTTCACAGCTAAGACTTCACCAGAGTCACTGATCCACCAGGATTGGATAAGAACAGTTGAATACAAGACTGAGCCACCTAACCCCACCACATCAAGCAGGTTTCCCCAGCTTCAAACTGTAATACTGTACAGGTCCTTTGCAAAACTAAAGGGGAAAAAGTTGCAGTCATCAGTCCCAGATCCTTAACAAAGGGCTGGTTAACCACAATGCCAGGAAACCCCAATCCAATCTCATCTTACCAGACTACCTAGCCAACAGTGAAAAACAATCATGAGGCAGAATCAGTGGAAAAACTCTGGCAACATGAACAATCAGAGTAGATCAACTTCCCCAAGCAATGATAAAGCAGACACAGCACATGATCCTATTCCCAAACAAATGGCTGAGATGTCAGAAATTGAGTTCAGAATTTGGATAGCAAATAAGATCAACAACATGGAGGAAATGATGAAATTAGAATTTAAAGCAGAAATTCAAAAGATGTCTTAAGAATTCAAGGAATTTAAAGACAAAATGACCAAGTAATTTGATACATTAAAACAAGAATTCGCAGCCCTCAAAGATCTAAATAATACAGTAGAATCCCTCAGTAACAGAATGGAGCAGGCAGAAGAAAGGATCTTCATATTAAACACAAAGATTTTGAATGCTCTCAAACACTCAAAGAGGAAAAAAAGTGGAGAAGAAACAGATCTTTCTGTCAGAGAGCTCTGGGATAATTTGAAGAGGTCTAATATTCACCTTATAGGAATACCTGAAAGTGATGAGCTTGCTGCAAAGGATACAGATGCTTTGCTTCATGAAATAATTAAAGAGAATTTTCCAGACATGCCCAGAGATTCTGAAATTCAGATAGCAGACAGTTTTAGAACACCCGCACAACTCAACCCAAATAAAAATTCTCATAGACACATTATAATTAATTTCACTAAAGTTAATATGAAGGAGAAAATTCTGAAAGCTGTAAGACGGAAGAAAACCATTATGTACAAAGGGAAGAACATTAGAATGACTGCAGATCTCTCTGCTGAAAACTTTCAAGCTAGTAGAGGGTGGTCATCAACATTTAATCTCCTTAAACAAAATAACTTTCAACCCAGGATCCTGTACCCAACTAAACTGAGTTTCATCTATGATGGAGAAATTAAATACTTTAATGACATTCATATGTTGAATAAATTTGCCATAACTAAACCAGCTCTTCAGGATATTCTCAGACCTATCCTCCATAATGAATGACACAATCCTCCATCAACAAAGTAAAATCACTCAGAAACTTTTGATCAAATTCTAGCTTCCATAGTGGCAAATGGATTAAAAATGTCCACTGGACTTTCGAAAAACTCGATACCCAAAATTCTGCCTGGTTTATCATTACTCTCAATAAATGTGAATGGCTTAAATTGCCATTTGTGTCTCTAAGGAGACACAGGTTGGCTGACTGGATATAAAAACTCAGGCCAGACATCTGCTACATTCAAGAATCTCACCTTAACTTAAAAAATAAACATAGACTCAGGGTGAAGAGATGGTCATCTATAATTCAGGCAAATGGAAATCAGAAAAAAAGCAAGTATTGCAATTTTATTTGCAAATACAATAGGCTTTAAATCAATCAAAGTAAGAAAAGACAATGATGGTCACTTCTTATTTGTTAAGGGCAACACAACATGATGAGATTTCAATTATCAACATTTATGCACCCAGCCAGAATGCACCTCAATTTATAAGAGAAACTCTAACTGACATGAGCAACTTGATTTCCCCCACCACCATAATTTTTGGAGACTTTAACACTCCTCTGGCAGTGTTGGATACATCCACAAAAAAGAAGCTAAGCAAAAAAATTTTAGAGTTAAATTTAACCTTTCAACATTTGCATCTAATAGATATCTATAGAACATTTCATCCTAACAAAATCAAATACACATTCTTCTCATCAGCCCATGGATCATCCTCTAAAATTGATCACATCTTAGGTCACAAGTCCAACTTCAGCAAATTTAAAAGAGTAGAAATTATTCCTTGTATTTTCTCAGACCATCACAGAATAAAAGTTGAACTCAGTAACAACAGGAATCTCCACACGCATACAAAAACATGGAAACTAAATAACCTCATGCTGAAAAATAGCTGAGTCATAGACGAGATTGAGAAGGAAATTACCAAATTTTTGGAACAAAACAATCATGAAGAAACGAACTATCAGAACCTCTGGGATATAGCAAAGTTAGTCCTAAGAGGAAAATTTATAGCATTGCAAGCCTTCCTCAAGAGGACGGAAAGAAAGGAAGTCAATAACTTAATGGGACATCTCAGCAACATCTCATCTTCCTTTTCCTGTTTCCAACCCTAAAGCCAGCAGAAGAAAAGAAATAACTAAAATTAGAGCAGAACTAAATGAAATTGAAAACGAAAGAATCATACAACAGATCAACCGATCAAAGAGTTGGTTTTTTGGAGAGGTCAATAAAATAGATAAACCATTGGCTAACCTAACCAGAAGTAGAAGAGTAAAATTCCTAATTTCATCAATCAGAAATGATAAAGGCCAAATAACGACAGACTCCTCAGAAATTCAAAAAAATCCTTAATGACTACTACATAAAACTCTACTCTCAGAAGTACGAAAATCTGAAGGAAATAGATCAATACTTGGAAACATGCCACCCTGCTAGACTTAGCCAGAAAGAAGTGGAAATGTTGAACCAGCCCATAACAAGCTCTGAAATAGCATCAACTATAAGAAATCTCCCCCCAAAAGAAAAGCCCTGGACCAGATGGCTTCACATCAGAATTCTACCAAACCTTTAAAGAGGAACTAGTAACTATATTACTTAATCTTTTCCAAAACATAGAAAAAGAAGGAATACTTCCCAACTCATTCTATGAAGCAAATATCACCCTGATACCCAAACCCGGAAAAGACCCAACAAGAAAAGAAAATTTTAGACCAATATCTCTAATGAATATTGATGCAAAAATATTCAATAAGATCCTAGCAAACAGAATCCAACAACACATCAAACAAATTATACACCATGACCAGGTGGGTTTCATCCCAGGGTCCCAAAGATGGTTCAATATATGTAAATCCATAAAAATAATACATCACATAAACAAATTAAAAAACAAAGACCATATGATTCTCTCAATTGATGCAGAAAAAGCTTTTGAAAATATCCAGCACTCTTTCTTGATGAGAACGCTTACGAAAATAGGTATAAATGGAACATTTCTTAAACTGATAGAGGCCATCTACAGCAAACCCAAAGCCAATATCATAGTGAATGGAGCAAAATTGAAATCATTTCTGCTCAGATCAGGAACCAGGCAAGGATGCCCACTGTCTCCACTGCTTTTTAACATTGTAATGGAAGTCTTATCCACAGCAATCAGGCAAGAGAAGGCAATCAAGGGGATCCAAATGGGACCAGAGGAGATCAAACTGTCACTCTTCGCAGACGATATGATTATATATCTGGAAAACCCCAGGGCATCAGCTACAAAATTCCTAGAAGTGATCAAGGAATATAGTAACATCTCAGGATACAAAATTAACACTCATAAATTTGTAGCCTTTATATACACCAACAATAGTCAAGCGGAAAAAACAATCAAGGATTCTATTCCCTTTACAATAGTGCCAAAGAAGATGAAATATCTGGGAGTATATCTAACTAAGGACGTGAAAGATCTCTATAAAAAGAACTATGAAACTCTGAGAAAAGAAATAGCTGAAGATATTAACAAATGGAAAAATATACCATGCTCATGGCTGGGCAGAATCAACATTGTTAAAATGTCTATACTACCTAAAGCAATTTACAGATTTAACGCGATCCCTATTAAAGCACCTCTCTCACATTTTAAAGACTTGGAAAAATTAGTACTTTATTTTATATGGAAACAGAAAAAACCTTGAATAGCGAAGATGTTACTCAGAAATAAAAACAAATTGGGAGGAATCACACTTCCAGACAATATTATAAATCGATAATATTATAATATTCAGACAATATTATAAATGGATAGTGATCAAAACAGCATGGTACTGGCACAAAAATAGAGAGGTAGATGTATGGAACAGAATTGAAGACCAAGAGGTGAACCCAAACACTTATCATCATTTGATTTTTGGTAAGCCTATTAAAAATATAAATTGGGGGAAAGATTCCCAATTTAATAAATGGTGTTGGATGATTGGCTGGCAACTTGTAGAAGACTGAAACTGGATCCACACCTTTCTCCTCTAACAAAAATTTACTCTCACTGGTTAAAGGACTTAAACTTAAGACATGGAACTATAAATATTCTTAGAGACAATGCTGGGGAAACGCTTGAAAAAATTGGCCTGGGAGAATACTTCATGAGGAAGACACCCCGGGCAATTGAAGCAACATCAAAAATACATTACTGGGATATGATCAAATTAAAAAGCTTCTACACTGCCAAGAACACACTAAGTAAAGCAAATAGCCCTCAGAATGGGAGAGGATTTTTGCAAGTTATACTACCGACAAAGGTCTAATAACCAGAATCCACAGAGAACTCAAACTTATTACTAAGCAAAAAACAAGTGATCCCATTTCATTGTGGGCAAGAGACATGAACAGAAGCTTCTCTGAAGAAGACAGGTGCATGGCCTACAGACACATGAAAAAATGCTCATCATCTTTAATCATCAGAGAAATGCAAACCAAAACCTCTCTGAGATACCATCTAACTCCAATAAGAGTAGCCCACATCACAAAATCCCAAAACAATAGATGTTGGCGTGGATGTGGAGAAAAGGGAACACTTCTGCACTGCTGGTGGGAATGCAAGCTAGTACATTCCTTTCGGAAGGAAGTTTGGAGAACTCTCAGGGATCTAAATGTAGACCTGCCATTTGATCCTGCAATTCCTTTTCTAGGTGTATATCCAAAGGACCAAAAATCATTTGGCAATAAAGATATTTGCACCAGATTGTTTATTGCAGCTCAATTCGTGATAGCAAAGTCATGGAAGAAGCCCAAGTGCCCATTGACCCATGAATGGATTAATAAATTGTGTTATATGTATACCATGGAATACTATGCAGCAGTAAAAAAAATGGAGACTTTACCTCTTTTATGTTTACATGGATGGAACTGGAAAATATTCTTCTTAGTAAAGTATCTCAGGAATGGAAAAAAAAATCCAATGTACTCAGTACTACTATGAAACCAATTTATAATAACTCACACTTGCATATGAAAAATGAAACACAATTTTAGCCTAAGATGAAGGAAGGAAGAGGGGGGAGAGGGATGGGATGGGGGTGGGAGGGATAGTAGGGAATAGGAGGGGGACCACAACTATGGAGCACATTGCAAGGACAAGTTGGATCTATCATGTGTAGAGCACAAATGTCATAATGTTATAATTGAGTAAATGAGGTGAAAGCTATATTGATTAGTATGATGTAAACACTCCAATATGTACAAATAATCAACACACTGAAATTGGCATAAATGTATTTATGATCTATGTGCTAAAGACTTAATAAAAAAATATTGAATAGAGTTAAATGGCAGAGAAGGAAAAAGCTGTTTTTCTGTTTAAGGACTAGCAGATGCAAAGATCCTCTGGCAGAGGAAGATTAATAATTCAAGGAAATAGGAAAAATAACCTGTCAAAGAAACCCAAAAAGCAATTAGCAAGAGTGGTCTGGAATGACACTGCACAGGTCAGCAGGTTCCAAATTGTCATTCCTTTATAGGCTGCCATCTTGGTCAAAGTCTAAGCAGGATGAGAGAAACCACTCTGAACATTCAAAACAGGAAAAAAGGCAGGGGGATGGGGGCGCAAAGAATTGGAGCTGAGAAGGAAAAGAATAACGACACAACCCAGAAATTAGCAACAGCAAGAAGCCATGCTCAGCCCTAGTCTGGGGGGAGGAACAAAAAATGGGAGTAACATCTCTCCAGGACTCGCCTGGTGGAAGCTCAAACTTTTGTGGTTCTGTGTGTGGCAGGGCCACTCCTAGGCAATGCCTGCCTCCTTCTAATGTGATACACTAACCACTATGCAAATGAAGACGCTCCTACTCATTTCCAAGAAGGAGAGAACAGAGAACCATCAGTCTTTACCACCATCTCAAGTCTCCAGGTGATAGAAAGTCCTCTCCATCATTTCACATGCAGCTTTTGTGGAGGGCAAGGATATCATGGAACAAGTGGTAAAAGAAGGAAACCATCCTTCAGCCATGACCTTGAGCTCAGCCAGCACCTGCACTGGTCAGAGCTCTACCTTCTGCTGCAGCACTGTGGGCAGAAAAGGGAAGCCTGTGACCAGAAGAGGCGTCTACTCCATTGAGGACAAACTGCTCAGCCCTCCATGAAGGAAAGGCTTTGGATTAGTTTCCTAGGCCTGCTATAACCACGTACCACAGATTAGGTGGCTTCAACAGCAGGAATTTTATTTTCTCAGCATTCTAGAAACTAGAAGTCCCAGTTCAAGGTACCAGCAGTGTTGATTTCCTCTGAGGCCTTGCTCCTTGGTTTATAGAAAGTCATCTTTTCCCTATGTATTCACATGGTTTTCCCTCTATACATGTCTGTGTCTGAATTTCTTCTTCTTATAAAAGAATGCCAGTTATACTGGATTAGGACATGCTCTAAACACCACATTTTAACTTAATTACCTCTTTGAAGTTCCCACCTCTAACTATAGTCACATTCTTAGGTACTTGGGGTTAAGACTTCAATATATAAATTTGGGGAGCCCACAACTCAGCCTATAGCAGGCTTCAGGGTATTAACTTGATTTCATGTGGTCAGTTAATTCCCCCATCCCATTGCCCCCAAGGATGAGGCCATATCCAGTCTCAATGCTGGCCACTGCTGTTGGCAGTGGGCCACTTAGCAGTGATGTGTAGTTGTGTCAGCCTTGCACTGGAAAAGTTCACGCTATTGAACCCAACCAGCTGCACTACCCAAGTTCTACCTACTGGGAAGATCTCCTTCACCACTGAAATTCAAGATCACTGCTGAGCGGGCCGGTGCTGCAACAGCCCATTCTGGCTAGACAGGCATGCTGATATGCCCCATCTGCAGAGGAAGGTGCTGTGTGAGTCTGGGCCTCTTGCTCTTGGAACTAGCTTGGGCTTTTGAGACTTGCTTGACACTCATCTCATAAATCCTGCTTCCACTTGAAATTAATTTTGCTGCATACATTACCGTTTGGTGAATCAGGTAGTACCCACTTTATGACAGATGGCCTAGGTCACCCTAAGGTGTCAGTTGTTAAGGTTACTTGCTATGCCATTAGAAAGTGTTCCATCTCCACTGGGGCCCAATAGCAAAGCAGAAGCTGTTTGTTGAAGGAGGACCAGCAAAGGAGGGCTTGGCTTTTCTCCAGCATCCCAGACTGGGGCATCACCAGTGAATTCCTTTGATCACATGGCCAAAGTGGAAGGATGGCCTGCACCAGAGTCTGGACCTGTTGCAGAGCCTTCCCTCACTCTGGGTCTCACTCTGAACTAGAAGTCCATTGGGCTACTTGGTCAAGGGCTGAGATGCTCACCTATATGGTACATGTTGCCTCCAAAATCCAAAGATGCTCAGGACCAGCCCAGCCACATTATCATAAAAGTAATAGAAGTAAGGGAGTGTCATGACTTGATTCACTTTTTTTTTTATTTTATTAAATCATAGCTGTGTACATTGATGTGATCATGGGGCACCATACACTAGTTTCACAGACCATTTGACACATTTTCATCACACTGGTTAACATAGCCTTCCTGGCATTTTCTTAGTTATTGTGCTAAGATATTTACATTCCACATTTACTAAGTTTCACATGTACCCTTGTAAGATGCATCGCAGGTGTAATCTCACCAATCCCCCTCCCTCTGCCCCCCTCCCCCCTCTCTCTCTTCCCTTTCCCCCTTCCCCCTATTCTTAGGTTGTAACTGGGTTATAGCTTTCATGTGAAAGCCATAAATTAGTTTTTTTAAAGATTACTCTGGCTGTGGTGTGGGTAAATGATTGAAGGGAGCCAAAGTACAAGTGAGGAGCCCAGGTAGCAAGCATTATAGTAGGCCAGGCAAAAAATGGTGGAAACAGTGGAGTGGTGTGCAGGAGATGGGCTGAAGGGGAAAGACCCAAGAGCGAGGAATGCAAAAGAGTGACAGGACTCGGGGATGCACTGGGACTAGATGGGGTGGAAGAAGTGGACATCATACCCTAGGTCCAACCCAAGGGATGCTGGTGCCATTGATAGAGAGAAGAAAGACCAGTGAAATCCAACGGATCTGGACCTAAGTCACAGCTCCATCAAATGCTAGGTTGAATGAGAGAGCTTATACAATCTTTTCAACTTTCTAGATAAGCTATAGTTGTTAAAATGACATTAAATCTATAAAGTGTTTAGAACACTCCTTGACACACAGCAAGTGCTTATGAATATCAGAATCACTGCTACTTCTCTTCCTGGGACTATACAAAAGCATAGTTTCCAAACTATCCATGAAGAACTAGATGACGGAAGCGACTCACGGCATTTACAGAGGAAACATAGATCTACTCAGGGAGTAGTAGGGTGAAAGGAAAGAAAATATGAAGTATTATACATACTAATTTTTTTTCTCAAGTAGCATGTGAAGAGATTTGAATAAAATTATAAGTGCTGTATAATATAGGACTGTGTCAATCACTATAAATGTGTTGCCTTTGGGGGACACATTTCATAATGACTAATGGAAAAACAACTCCTCAGCTCTAAGAATTACAGGCCAGTGGCACACTGATAAGGAGCATTTGAGCCTGGAGTGTGCTGAGCAGCAGGATAACTGCCACAGTTCAGATAGCCAATGCTAGGGTGTGTCCTAAGCAGATACCCCTAGTAAGTGGAGCAGCCTACAGCGGTGATCATGATTGCACAGCAAGTGAGGGTGTTTCAGGCTGAGATGTGGCTCACTTTCACTTTAGCTTTAATAAAAACACGTTACTTCTGGCCAGTGTGACCCTGAGATTGAACTCAACCCTTTCTTTTATCAACTAGACCAATGTGATCCCAGGAGAGGCACTGCAGACTTAGCCAATCCATCACTCTTATGTTTTTCTGTTGTTACCTTCTTACGCCAAATGACAATCATTTAGATGCTTTCATAAAAGCCTATAGGTTAGTGTGTGTCAGAAGATAAGGGTCACTGGGTTCAGAAAGTTGAGGTGTGGCTTCTGGAAATGGTGTGGCAAGGTCATTACTCATAATGACTTAGACCAGAGGTTCTCAACCTTCCTAATGCCATGACCTTTTAATACAGTTCCTCATGTTGTGGTGACCCCCAACCACAAAATTATTTTTGTTGCCACTTCATAACTAATTTTGCTGCTGTTATGAATCATAATGCAAATATCTGATATGCAAGATATATTTAGGCATATATCTGTGAAAGGGTTGTTTGACCCCCCCCCAAAGGGGTTGCGATCCACAGGTTGAAAACTGCTGACTTAGACTTTGCTTATCCTGAGGAGAACAACCAAAATGGTACAAAAGATACACTCTGACTTAGCAACATTTTTCCTGACTCTTTGCCATCTATGAAGACCATAATGTTTGGCACATGTAGGTTATGACTGAATGATTGTTGAAAAAATAGTAAAAAAGAAAAGCTAGAAACTGTGTCACCATATTTGAGTTACCAACATATCTTTCAGCCCTTTATTTATTCATACTTACTAGAACCCTACCATGATTCAGGCACTATTTCACTGTTAGTTGTGGGGCTTTACTAGAGGCAATAAGGTAAGAACCTGCACTCAAGAAATGCACATATCTAGTCAAGGGGATGAAGAATGAGCCCAATGGAGAGGGTGCTATGATAGTCTGCTAGCAAAGTTGCCACAGGGTTCCAGGCTCCTTTTACGTGATCGAATTGACCATATAGCAGCATGGCCTTTCATCTACCAAATACTGCTGAATACCTACCATATTCCAAGAACTGCCTATAACCTGGGGATTCAACGGGGATCAAAAATAGAGAAAGAGCAGACCTTCATGACGATGGGATCACAGACTTTGGACTTACAAAGATCTAGGTTTGAATTTTACCTCCACTTCTTAGTAGCCCAGTTACCTTGGACACGTTTTATAGCCTAACGAAACCTCTGTTTTTTATCTGTCAAGTGAGTATAATAATATTATCCACCTCTCACCTTCTTGTGAGAACTATAAGAGAAAACATATATACTTGTCATCATTCTTAACACATAGTGGGCACTCAAATGCTATTTTTAAAATGTCTTTGTACATGCATAGTTAAAACCAAGATATTCTCGAGGAGGAAGCAAGATGGTGGCTGAGTAACAGTTTCTTTGTGACTGGGAGGGGTGTGATTGGGGAGAGAAGACTCCAGGCATCTCTGGCTTGTGGACTGTTCCCAGAAACATCCCTTTGGAGATGCAGCAATAGTGAGAGACTTCTGGACTGCAGGAGGACAAAAGCAGTGGAGAAGTGGCAAATGTTTACAGTCGGTCTGAAACTGCTTCAGCTATAACTACAACAGCAGTGAGATTGCAGACAGGGAAGGCCTTCCCTGTGGGTTGTGTTATTTTTTTTTTTGGACTTGGGCACTCAGTTGAATTACCTTGGGAGAAGTTGGGCGAGAGTGCAGGTGACTTTAAGCGTTGTCCAGGGTCCAGGACTGAGCCACTGTGGTGAATGGAGCTAACATTGTTCAGCTATGGGCCATTAGCACAGCCATTGTGGGAGAACTGCCCCTGCAGTCTCTACCCTCAGGGTTACAGCACAAGGCTTGGAATGGGAGACCTTGGGCAAGTGATCAAGTGACTGTGAGCAGCACCAAGGGCTAGGACAGAGTGCTGAGGGAAAAGTGGAGCTTTCAGTGTTTGGCAGTAGAGGGCTGCCTTGCATTCTTGGCCCTCAGGGGCATAGAGTGAGGACAGGTTGGTGTACTGCATAAGCAGTCAGCCACTTCAAAACAGATCCCAGCAACAAGTGCTTTCCTGGGAAAGCTTATGCTTAGCTAAGGTTAACAGTTTAAAGTGTCTTTAAAGCAGGCTGAGGAGAGATTCAAGTTCTCAACTCTGCAGGGCTTGAGGGCAAAGAAGTCAGCAGAGACCTCCAATCTCTATCTCATATGGCTGTATCAGTATTGTGATTAGCATCTCATACCCCAGAAAATCACCTGTTGCCCAGACAATATTCAGCAAAATATATATTCTGCTTTTTTTAAATTTCAACATTTTCCCCCTAGATTTTTCTTTAGTTTTTCCTTTCTTTCTTCATTTTTCTAGTTTAAATATAATTTTTCCTTGATGCCTTATTTAATAATAAGAACTTCATTTATCCTAGTGTTTCTGTCCCTATTATTTGGTTTTCCCCCCAATTTTATCCCACAAGTTTTTCTGTTTGTTTGTTTTGGTTTGATTTATAGTATTGTTCTCTTTCCTCTCTATTTGGTGCCATATCTGCTCAGACTGGCAAAGAGCTGCTGACCTCAAGGGAACCCAACCAGCACTCCAAAAGGTTGGGAGTTTTTAAGGTGTGGGTCAAAGTACCCTACTGTACACCTTTATTATTCTTGTCCCCCACTTTTTGTGCCTCTCTTCTTTTTGTCAATATTTACTTTTATACAACCTCTATCCTTTTTCTCTTTTCTTTTTTTGAAATCACTTTTCTGTTCTTGCTCTTCAATCTTCCCATCCTTTTAGTCCTGTACCAAAAGGATTCATCGAAACCTCAGACCAGAGGCACAGTAACTTAAAGAGGAAGAGGAAGTGAAAGGAAAATTAAGGCAAGGAAACAGATAAATGAAAACACTCATGAGAAAGAATCACCAGAAAAATCCTGGCAACATGAAAAAACAGTCCAGAACACCCCCCGCCCCCCACCCCACAAAGAACTTTGAGGTAGCTACTGCAGAAAATTCCACCTATAAAGAAATGTTAAAAATGACAGAAGGGAATTTAAAATACAGATGATGAAAACAATGAAGGAAATTGCTGAGAAAGTGGAAAATAACCAAAAAACAATAAAAAGAAATTGCTGACAAAGTGGGAAATAACCAAAAGGAAAATAAAAAAAAACAGAATCAAATAAGAGATGAACAATATGAAGAATATAGAAAGGATATAGCAGAGCTGAAGGAATTAAAGCAGTCAATTAGGGAACTTCAAGATGCAATAGAAAGTATCAACAACAGATTAGACCATGCAGAAGGAAGAATCTCAGAGGTAGATGACAAAGCTCTTGAGATAATGCAGATAAAGAGAGAGAGAAAGCAGAATGTCATTGACAGAATTATGGGAATTTATGAACCATTCAAACATACAAGTTATAGGTATCCCAGAAGGGGAATAAGAATGCCCCAGAAGAATGGAAGCCATACTAGAGAATATTATAAATGAAAATTTCCAAAAATCACAAAATATTTTGACACGCTTCTTTTAGAGGGATATCGGACCCCAGGTTGCCTCAACTCTAACAAACCTTCTCCAAGACACATTGTGATAAACCTGTCCAAAGTCAGGCAGCATCTGGGGCTCAAAGGAGTACGGCAGCCCCATATGCTAGAGTTGACGGGTTCAAACCCAGCCCTGACCAAAACTACCAAGAAAAAAGGGGGGGGGGATAAAAACCTGTCTAAAGTCAAGACAAAAGTAAAGATTTTTCAAACTGTCAGGAGTAAACACCAGTTGACATACATGGGCAAATCCATCAGAGTGACTGCAGACTTCTCTAATGAAACTTTTCAAGCAAGAAGACAATGGTCATCTACCTTTAATCTACTTAAGCAAAATAATTTCCAACCCAGAATTCTATATGTTACTAAGCTAAACTTTAAATTGATGGAGAAATCAAATCTTTTATTGATATGCAAACATTGAGGAAATTTGCCACAACAAGACCACCTCTACAGGAAATACTTCAACCTGTTCTACACACTTACCATCACAATGTACCACCAGCAAAGAAAACACCCAGAAATTAAAGAACAGAACCTAGCCTCCACAATGATGCAAAAGACAAAACTAAGCAATGGACTTTCACAAAACAAGATGAGTAGAATGCTACCAAACTTATCAATAAACATGGATGGGATGAATTCCCCCACTGAAGAGACATAGATTGGCTAATTGAATTAAAAAGCACAAGCCAGGGGAGCAGAGACAAGATGGCTGACTGAAGCCAGCTTTGAACAGAGGCTCCTGTCTAGAAGGAGAGTTAAAGGACAGAAATTTAGCAAGTAACCTGGTGGATTAGAGCTGCACCAAGAGAGAAGGTTGAAGAACGCACATCAACCTGCTGAGGCGAGCTGCGACCCCAAGGATACAAACAAAAGGTACAAAATCCATCACCTCCCCTGAGAATGGCTTAGAGTGTCCCACAAAAAAATGAGCAGAGTTCAAAGGTCCTCCCACTACACTCCACGAAAGAGACCCACTAAAAACTGGACATACCTCCCCTACTAGGGTGCCACGGCATTCTCATGCCAGGCATAAAACTGTATAAAACTGTATATATTCTCTACCTGCAAATCTGAGCACCCAGCACTCCCCTCCACTCTCATTCTGAGGTCTGGAGGCCTGTCCCCCCGGAGTCCAGATTCTTGGGTGATTTCTCAAGGGTTGTGGACAGGGCCTAAACTACAGCTGGTCACTGCTGACACTGTGGCACGGGAGTGAGAAGAGGATGGTTGGCCGAGAGGGAACCACACTGAAGTAGTGGTGCCCCGAGGCACCGAGCAACATCCATCTTTTGACAACAATAGGGCTCACTCCCAGATATTCTGAAGCCACACCCCCTAGGCAACCAGAGGAGGCTAAGCATCTACTAAGGTGGCAAACACAATGGAACAGATCTGGGACAGAAATGCAGGCCCTGTGAGTAAAGGGTTTACCTGAGGCAATACCGGCCTGGGTGGAGTGCAGGGAATAGAAATGTACGTGCAGAACCAAGAAGTTCCCAGGGCGGGGCTGACCCAGAGGACCGCTTTACTGAGCCTAAGATGCACCCGGCCGTTAGGGGGATCATCAGCCAATAGAAAAAGGAAAACAGGTGGCTAGAACTGACAGGTAACCAAATACAAACCTGCAGGAGCAAAGACAGGGCCTGAGGTGCAGGCTCTGGGAACTCAACACAGCTTCTCTTCTGCAGGGGAATTTAGCAGGGAAAGAAAAAAATTCCCGCAAAGTTGTTCTGTTCTGTTCTGTCAGTAACATCAATCAGGGGTGGGGCTGGAACTGAGTGAACACCCCCCAGCCTCCATCAAGCACTCGAGGTTGTCAGGCCTCACCTCTGCCTGCTAGAAAGAGGCAGAGCACAGTGGCCTGGCTGAGCAGAAACGGATTTCCTCGTGACCCAGGCAGGTGCAAACCCCTGGAGTATCTGTTCACTACAGGCAACTGGGTCAAGGCCCTCTGGGACTATCAGTGACTGGGTGTGACAGAGGTGCAAGGTGGGGGAAGAGGCATCAACCTTCCCAGACTGATCTATTTGTTGGGTTTTTCCTCCTAACTCCACAGAGCAGTGGAGCAAGCCGTATCTGAGTAGTCACCAGACCCCTGCAATCCAGTTGCCAGAGATCTTTTAAACTCTTCCTCCTGGGACAGATTCTGAGTGAGACAACTGATTTGGACATTTTGAACTGAGCCAATCGCCAGAGGACTATCCAAGTGGTGCCCTGGGTATGTGGTTGTAGGAAGGTTCAATTTTCCTTTTCTAACTGTTGCCTGTGGGGGGCGGAGTGACTTAACTGCTGATATTTCTCCATAGCTGAGACTTCAATCCAGAGTAACTGTTTCACTAGGGTCAAACCAAGACCAGCTGAACACAAGACAGAACCACTTAGCCCCACCACTACAAACAGATCCTCAGTTTCTCAGGCCATAGCACTGTACAGGTCCTCGACAAAGCTCCAGGAAAAAAATTAAATGGTATAAAACAATCATGGGGCAGAATCGGTGGAAAAACTCTGGTAACATGAATAACCAGAATAGATCAAATCCCCCAAGGAAAGATATGGCAGATGTAACTGAAGATCACGTTCATAAACAGCTGGCCAGGATGTCAGAAATCGAATTCAGAATTTCGATTGCAAACAAGATTAATAGAATGGAGGAAAATTTGGAATTAGAAATTCGAGGACCAATTCAAAAGTCAGAATTAGAAATTAGAGGAGAAATTCAAAACTAGTCTCAAGAATTTAATGAATTTAAAGACAAAACCACCAAAGATTATGATGCACTGGAGCAAGAATTTGCACACCTCAAAGATCTGAAAAATACAGTAGAAGACCTCAGTAACAGAGTGGAGCAAGCAGAAGAAAGGATTTTAGACATTCATGACAAAGCCCTTGAATGCTCCCAAACTCTCAAAGAGGAAAAGAAATGGATCATTCTCTCAGAGAGCTCTGGGATAATTCGAAGAAGGCTAATATCTGCCTCATTGGAAACCCTGAAAGTGACGAAGTGGCCTCACAAGGCACAGAGGCCCTTCTCCATGAAATTATGAAAGAGAATTTTCCGAGGAGGCGGAGCAAGATGGTGGCCGAGTAACAGCTTCCTTGCATCTGGGCACCGTGAGTCTAGGGAAATAGGACTCCAGGCATCTCTGGCTGGTGGGATCTGCCTATCATCACCCCTGTGAGGATACAGGGAGTCAGCGAGACACTTCTGGATCCCAAGAGGAGAACTAAAACAGTGGAAAATGGCAAGTGGTCGCGTGTGTTCAATCCGTCCAAACCCAACCGCAACTGTAAGTTCAGTAGCAGCGAGACTGCAAACCAGAAAGGTCTTACCTGCGAACTGTTTTGGTGTCTTTGGACTTGGCACTCAGTTGAACTGCCTTGGGGAGAGCCTCAGCGGGAGTGCGGAGAACTTTGGCCGTTGCCTAGGGCCCCAGACTGAGCCGCTGAGCCAGACGGAGCTAACAGTGTTTGGCTGTGGGTCACAGGGAGCCATTGTGAGTGATCTGCCCGAGCAAGCACTGCCCTCGGGGTCGCAGAGCTAGAATAGTGTGGGAACTGGTAACCCAGCAACCAAGTAGCCTAAGGGTGGTGTCTGAGCCGCCTTGCAGCCCTAACCCTCAGGGGCAGAGTGAGACCAGTTTTGGCACACTGGGTAAGTGGATAGCCACTTCAGCAGTGATTCCAGGAAAAAGCACTTCCATGGGAAAGCTTCTGCTCAGCAAGTTTACAAGTTCAAAGTGCCTTTCAAGTGGGCTGAAGAGAGACTTAGGGTGTCTACCTGCTGGGGTTTGGGAAATCGGCCGACTCCAGTCGTATTAGAACAGTGATTAACATCTCGTACCCCAAAAGACCACGTGTTGCCCAGACAATCTTCAATAACATGTACCTACTGCTTTGTTTTTGGTTGTGTTTTTTTTTTTTTTTTTTGGTTTGGTTGTTTTTTTGTTTATTTTGATGTTGTTGATGTTGCTTTGTTTTTTAATTTCAATCTTTTCCATACAGATCCTTTTTCTTTCTCAATTTCTCTATTTTAATGATAATTTCCAATTGCTGCCTTTTTAAACAACTAGAACTACAATTTTACTAGTGTTTCTACCGCTATTATTTGGTTTTTCACCGAATTTTATCCCGTAAAGTTTTCTGTTTGCTTGTTTTGTTTTGATTTATAACATTTTTGTCTTTCCTCTCTACTTGGTGGAGGTGGGGTACTGTGTCTGATCAGGTTAGCAAAGAGCTACTGACCTCAAGGGAACCACCCAACTGGGCACCCCCAGAAGGTGGTTTTTTTTTAAGGTTGTGTCAAAGTACCCTACTGTACAACTGTATTGCTCTGTCTCCCTCTTTCTGTGCCTCTCTTCTTTTGTCAATACTCCTTTTACCCACCCCGATTACTTTCTCTATTTTTCTTATCACTTGGTCCTCCTTTCTTTCCTCCCTTTTTTGCTCTTCAACCTTCTCACCCTTCTGGTCCTGTAACCCTTAGTCCACAGGCACCAGAACTTAAAGAGCAAGAGGAAGTGAAAGGAAAATTAGGGCAAGGAAACAGATAAAATAAATCACTCATGAGAAAGAATCAGCAGAAAACCCCAGGCAACATGAACAACCAGTCCAGAACAACCCCGCCAAGGGACCATGAGGTAGCTACTGCAGACGATTCCACATATAAAGATATGTTAGGAATGACAGAAAGGGAATTTAGAATAAACATGTTGAAAACAATGAAAGAAATGATGAAAACAATGAAGGAAACTGCTAATAAAGTGGAAAATAACCAAAAGGAAAACCAAAAACAGAATCAAATAAGAGATGAATGATATGAAGAACATAAAAAGGATGTAGCAGAGCTGAAGGAACTGAAACAGTCAGTTAGGGAACTTAAGGATGCAATGGAAAGTATCACCAACAGGTTAGACCATGCAGAAGAAAGAATTTCAGAGGTAGAAGACAAAGTTTTTGAGATAACTCAGATAGTAAAAGAGGCAGAAAAGAAGAGAGAGAAAGCAGAATGTTCACTGTCAGAATTATGGGACTTTATGAAGCGTTCCAACATATAACTTATAGGAATTCCTGAAGGGGAAGAAGAATGTCCCAGAGGAATGGAAGCCATACTAGAGAATATTATAAAAGAAAATTTCCCAAATCACCAAAGATTCTGACACACTGCTTTCAGAGGGATATCGGAACCCAGGTCACCTCAACTCTAACCGAGCTTCTCCAAGACACATTGTGATGAACCTGTCCAAAGTCAAGACAAAAGAAAAGATTCTGCAAGCTGCCAGGAGTAAGCGCCAGTTGACCTACAGGGGTAAATCCATCACAGTGACTGCAGACTTCTCTAATGAAACTTTACAAGCAAGAAGACAATGGTCATCTACCTTTAATCTACTTAAACAAAACAATTTCCAGCCCAGAATTCTGTACCCTGCTAAGCTAAGCTTAAAAATTGACGGAGAAATCAAATCATTTATGAATATACAAACATTGAGGAAATTCGCCACAACAAGACAAGCTCTACAGGAAATACTTCAACGTGTTCTGCACACTGACCACCACAATGGATCAGCAGCAAAGTAAGAACTCAGAAATTAAAGGACAGAGCCTAACCTCCACACTGATGCAAAAGATAAAACTAAGCAATGGACTCTCACCAAATAAGACGAATAGAATACTACCGCACTTATCAATTATCTCAATAAATGTTAATGGCTTGAATTCCCCACTGAAGAGACATAGATTGGCTGACTGGATTAAAAAACACAAGCCATCCATTTGCTGTCTGCAAGAAACACACCTGGCTTCAAAAGACAAATTAAAGCTCCGAGTCAAGGGTTGGAAGACAATTTTTCAGGCAAATGGAATTCAGAAGAAAAGAGGAGTTGCAATCTTATTTTCAGATTCAGGTGGATTTAAAGCAACTAAAGTCAAAAAAGACAAAGATGGTCACTTTATATTGGTCAATGGAACAATACAACAAGAAGATATTTCAATTCTAAATATTTATGCACCCAATTTAAATGCTCCCAGATTCTTGAAACAGACCTTACTCAGTCTGAGCAATATGATATCTGATAATACCATAATAAGAGGGGACTTTAACACTCCTCTTACAGAGCTGGACAGATCCTCTAAACAGAAATTAAACAAAGATATAAGAGATTTAAATGAGACCCTACAACAACTGTGCTTGATAGACACATATAGAACACTCCATCCCAAAGATAAAGAATATACATTCTTCTCATCACCCCATGGAGCATTCTCCAAAGTTGATCATATCCTGAAACACAAAACAAATATCAACAGAATCAAAAGAATTGAAATTTTACCTTGTATCTTCTCAGACCATAAGGCACTAAAGGTGGAACAAGACTCTAACAAAAATGCTCGACCCCACCCAAAGGCATTGAAACTAAACAATCTTCGAATAACAGATGGGTGAAGGAAGAAATAAAACAGGAAATCATTAACTTCCTTGAGCATAACAACAATGAAGACACAAGCTACCAAAACCTGTGGTATACTGCAAAAGCAGTTTTGAGAGGAAAATTCATCACTTTAGATCCCTACATTCGAAAAACAGAGTGGGGGAGAGACAAGATGGCGGACTGAAGCCAGCTTTCAACAGAGGCTCCCGTCCAGAAGGAGAGTTAAAGGACAGGAATTTAGTAAGTATCCTGGTGGACTTGAGCCACACCAAGAGAGAAGGTTGAAGAACGCACATCAACACCGCTGAGGTAAGCTGTGATCACAAGGACACAAACAAAAAGTACAAAATCCACCACCAAGCGGACGGGAGTCCCCATCCCCCATGAGACCTGCTCAGGAGCCCCACAATTAAACAAATGGGCAGAAATTAAAGGCCCTCCCACTACACTCCACGGGAGAGACCTTCTAAAAACTGGACCTACCTCCCCTTCTGGGGTGCCGTGGTGTTCTCCTGCTGGGCATAAAACTGAATAAAACTCTAGCTTCCCCGCTGAGTACCCAGCACTCCCCCCCACTCTCACTCGGGGTCTGGAGGCCTGTCCCCCAGGAGTTCAGATCCTTGGGTGATTTCTCGAGGGGAGTGCACAGTGCCCAAGCTACGTCAGGTCAGCACGGACTCTGAGACAAGTGAGCGAGGAGAGGGCACTCTGCTGAGGGGGAATCAAGCCTTGGCGGCACTTCCCTGCGTTGCGGTGCAGCAGCCCTCCCCGGGCAACAATACGGCCAGGCACAAAACTGAACAAAACTCTAGCTTCCCCACTGAGCACCCAGCACTCCCCACCACTCTCACTCCAGGTCTGGAGGCCTGTCCCCCAGGAGTTCGGATCCTTGGGTGATTTCTCAAGGGGAGTACACAGTGCCCGAGCCGCGTCAGGTCAGCACTGACTCTGAGACACACGAGCGAGGAGAGGGCACTGTGCTGAGGGGGAATCAAGCCTTGGCAGCAATTCCCTGCGTTGCGGTGCAGCAGCCCTCCCCGGGCAAAAATATGGCCGGGCACAAAACTGAATAAAACTCTAGCTTCCCCGGCAAGCACCCAGCACTCCCCCCCACTCTCACTCGGGGTCTGGAGGCCTATCCCCCAGGAGTCCGGATCCTTGGGTGATTTCTCGAGGGGAGTGCACAGTGCCCGAGCTGCGTCAGGTCAGCGCTGACTCTGAGACATGTGAGCTAGGAGAGGGCACTCTGCTGAGGGGGAATCAAGCCTTGGCGGCAATTCCCTACGATGCGGTGCAGGAGCCCTCCCCAGGCAACAATACGGCTGGGCATAAAACTGAATGAAACTCTAGCTTTCCCCCCACTCCTACTCGGGGTCTGGGAGCCTGTCCGCCAAGAGTTCGGATTCTTGGGGGATCTCTCGAGGGGTGTGGACCCAGCATAAAGTGCGGCCGCTCAGTGCTGACTCTGGGGCGCGAGACAGAGGAGAAAAGGGTCGGCTGAGTGCCCACACCAGAGCAGCAGTTCCCTGGAGGAAGATCAACAGCCGTTTTTTCTTTAACGGTAGAATAGCTCACTTCTGGATATTCTGAGGCCACACCCCCTGTCTCACTGGGCAACCAGAAGAGGCCACCGGTGAGTGGGGGATTTCCTGACACTGCTTACAAACCCGGGAAGCTTCCAGGGTGGGGCCAACCCAGAGAGGTGATCGGACGCAAACCTCCAGCAGCAAAGAGGACACAAACCTCCAGCAGCAAAGATGTTTGAACTCAGAACAGCCCGTCTTCTGTAGGCGATTTTGGCAGGAACAGAGACAGAAACCTGCAAAGTTGTCTGTTCTGTTCTGTTCTGTTCTGTTAGCAGCATCAATCAGGGACGGGGCTAAGCCTGATTGAACACCTCCTTCCCATCGCCTGCATCAAGCACTCAAAGATGTCAGGCTCCATCTCCTCCTGCTAGATAGCGGCAGACTGTGGGGGCCTGGCAGACTTCCTTGCGATTCAGGCAGGTGCAAACACTTGGAGTGTCTGTTCTCTGCGGGCAACTGGGTTAGCCATCTGCAGAGATACCAGTGACTGGGTCCGACGGAGGGGCAAAGTGGGGAAGGAGACGTCAAACTTCCCAGACTGCTCTGAATGCTGGGTGGCTCCTCCTGACTGCACGCTGCACTGGGGTGAGCCGTGTCAGAGGAGTCACCAGGCCCCTGTGATTCAGTTCCCAGAGACCTCTTGAACTCTCCCACCTGAGACAGGCGCCGATTGAGACAGTTGATTTGGACCTTTTGAACTGGGCTAATAGACTGAGGACTTTTCAGGCGGTGCCCAGGGTGTGCGGTTGTAGGAAGGTTTGATTCTCCTTTTCCAACTGGTGCCAGAGGTGTGCGGGTTGCAATAGGATTGAACAGAAACCAGCTAAAAACAAGACAGAACCACTTAGCCCCACCACACAAGACAGGGCCCCAGTTCCTCAGGCCACAACACTGTACGGGCCCTTGATAAAACCCCAGGGGAAAAATCAAAGGGAGTAAAATAACCATGGGGCAGAATCAGCAGAAAAACTCTGGTAACATAAAAAACCAGAATAGATCAAACCCCCAAGAAAAGATACGGCAGATGTAATTGAAGATCCCATTCATAAACAACTGGCTGAGATGTCAGAAATCGAATTCAGAATTTGGATTGCAGACAAGATTAATAAAATGGAATTAGGAATTCGAGGAGAAATTCAAAAGTTGTCTCAAGAATTTAACGAATTTAAAGACAAAACCACCAAAGACTTAGACACACTGAAGCAAGAATTTATAGCCCTCAAAGATATGAAAAATACAATAGAATCCCTCAGCAACAGAAAGGACCAAGAAGAAGAAAGGATTTCTGACATTGAAGATAAAGTCTTCGAACGCTCCCAATCTCTCAAAGAGGAAGAGAAATGGAGAGCAAAAACGGATCACTCACTCAGAGACCTCTCAGATAATTCCAAAAAAAGCAATATACGAATTATTGGGATTTCTGAGAATGATGAAGTGGCCTCGAAGGGCTCAGAGGCCCTTCTGCATGAAATTATGAAAGAAAATTTTCTAGACATGCCTAGAGAATCTGAAATTCAGATAGCAGACAGCTTCAGAACCCCAGCACAATTCAACCCCAATAAGTCATCTCCCAGATATATCATAATTAGCTTCACTAAAGTTAACATGAAAGAGAAGATTCTCAAAGGAGCCCGGCGAAAGAAAACTATTACGTACAAAGAAAAGAATATTAGAATAACTGCAGATCTTTCTGTTGAAACTTTTCAAGCCAGAAGAGGCTGGTCATCAACTTTTAATCTCCTAAAGCAAAATAACATTCAACCCAGGATCTTGTATCCAGCTAAACTGAGTTTCATCTATGATGGAGAAATTAAATACTTCAATGACATTCATATGTTGAAAAAATTTGCCATAAGTAAACCAGCTCTTCAGGATATTCTCAGACCTATCCTCCACAATGACCAACCCAATCCTATACCACAAAAGTAAACTCACTCAGAAACTTCGGATCAAACTCCAACTTCCACACTGGTGAAAGGATTAAAAATGTCCACTGAACCTTTGAAAAACTTGATACCCAAAATTTCACCAGACTTATCAATACCCTCCATTAATGTGAATGGCTTGAACTGTCCTCTAAAGAGGCACAGGTGACTGGATACAAAAACTCAAGCCAGATATTTGTTGCATACAAGAGTCACATCTCAACTTAAAAGACAAATACAGACTCAGGATGAAAGGATGGTCATCCATATTTCAGGCAAATGGTAATCAGAAAAAAGCAGGTGTTGCAATTTTATTTGCAGATACAGTAGGCTTTAAACCATCAAAAGTAAGGAAGGACAAGAATGGTCACTTCATATTTGTTAAGGGTAATACTCAATATGATGAGATCTCAATTATTAATATCTATGCACCCAGCCAGAATGCACCTCAACTTATAAGAGAAACTCTAACAGACATGAGTAACTTGATTTCCTCCAGCTCCATAATCGTCGGAGATTTCAACACTCCTTTGGCAGTGTTGGATCGATCCTCCAGCAAGAAGCTGAGCAAAGAAATCTTAGATTTAAACCTAACCATCCAATACTTAGATTTAGCAGACATCTACAGAACATTTCATCCCAACAAAACTGAAAACACATACTTCTCATCAGCCCACGAAACTTACTCCAAAATTGACCACATTTTAGGTCACAAGTCTAACCTCAGTAAATTTAAAGGAATAGAAATTATTCCTTGCATGTTCTCAGACCATCATGGAAGAAACCTTGAATTGAGTAACAACAGGAATATCCATACTCATACAAAAACATGGAAGTTAAATAACCTTATGCTGAATGATAGCTGGGTCAGATATGAGATTAAGAAAGAAATCGCCAATTTTTTGGAACAAAACGACAATGAAGACACAAACTATCAGAACCTCTGGGACACCTCAAAGGCAGTTCTAAAAGGGAAATTTATAGCACCGCAAGCCTTCCTCAAGAGAACGGAAAGAGAGGAAGTTAACAACTTAATGGGACATCTCAAGCAACTGGAAAAGGAAGAACATTCCAACCCCAAACCCAGTAGAAGAAAAGAAATAACCAAAATTAGAGCAGAATTAAATGAAATCGAAAACAAAAGAATAATACAACAGATCAATAAATCAAAAAGCTGGTTTTTTGAAAAGGTCAATAAAATAGATAAACTTCTGGCCAACCTAATCAGAAAAAAAAAGAGTAAAATCTCTAATCTCATCAGTCAGAAACAACAAAGACGAAATAACAACAGACTCATCAGAAATCAAAAAAATCCTTAATGAATATTATAAGAAACTTTATTCTCAGAAATATGAAAATCTGAAGGAAATTGACCAATACTTGGAAGCACGCCACCTTCCAAGACTTAACCAGAATCAAGTGGAAATGTTGAACAGACCCATATCAAGTTCAGAAATAGCATCAACTATACAAAACCTCCCTAAAAAGAAAAGCCCGGGACCAGATGGTTTCACGTCAGAATTCTATCAAACCGTTAAAGAGGAATTAGTACCTATATTACTCAACCTGTTCCAAAATGTAGAAAAAGAAGGAAGACTACCTAACACGTTCTATGAAGCAAACATAACCCTGATCCCCAAACCAGGAAAAGACCCAACAAGAAAAGAAAATTATAGACCAATATCACTAATGAATATAGACGCAAAAATATTCAACAAGATCCTAACAAACAGCATCCAGCAATACATCAAACAAATTATACATCATGACCAAGTTGGTTTTATCCCAGGGTCACAAGGCTTGTTCAATATACGTAAATCCATAAACGTAATCCAGCACATAAACAAATTAAAAAACAAAGACCATATGATTCTCTCAATTGATGCAGAAAAAGCTTTTGATAATATCCAGCATCCCTTCATGATCAGAACACTTAAGAAAATTGGTATAGAAGGGACTTTTCTTAAACTGATAGAGGCCATCTACAGCAAACCCACAGCCAATATCATATTGAATGGAGTTAAATTGGAATCATTTCCACTCAGATCAGGAACCAGACAAGGCTGCCCATTGTCTCCATTGCTTTTCAACATTGTAATGGAAGTTTTAGCCACTGCAATTAGGGAAGAAAAGGCGATCAAGGGTATTCATATAGGGTCAGAAGAGATCAAACTTTCGCTCTTCGCAGATGATATGATTGTGTATCTGGAAAACACTAGGGACTCTACTACAAAACTCCTAGAAGTGATCCAGGAATACAGCAGCGTCTCAGGTTACAAAATCAACATCCATAAATCGGTAGCCTTTATATACACCAACAACAGTCAAGTTGAAAAAGCAGTTAAGGACTCTATCCCATTCACAGTAGTGCCAAAGAAGATGAAATATTTGGGAATTTACCTAACAAAAGACGTGAAAGATCTCTATAAAGAGAACTATGAAACTCTAAGAAATGAAATAGCTGAAAATGTTAACAAATGGAAAAACATACCTTGCTCATGGCTGGGAAGAATCAACATTATCAAAATGTCCATACTACCCAAAGCAATATATAATTTCAACGCACTCCCTATTAAAGCTCCACTGTCATATTGTAAAGATCTTGAAAAAACAATACTTTGTTTTATATGGAATCAGGAAAAACCTCGAATAGCCAAGACATTACTCAGAAATAAAAACAAAACAGGAGGAATCACACTACCAGACCTCAGACTTTACTACAAATCGATAGTGATCAAAATAGCATGGTATTGGCACAAAAACAGAGAAGTAGATATCTGGAACAGAATAGAGAACCAAGAGATGAATCCAGCTACTTACCGCTATTTGATTTTTGACAAGCCAATTAAAAACATTCAGTGGGGAAAAGATTCCCTATTTAACAAATGGTGCTGGGTGAACTGGCTGGCAACCTGCAGAAGACTGAAATTGGACCCACACCTTTCACCATTAACTAAGATAGACTCTCATTGGATTAAAGATTTAAACTTAAGACATGAAACAATAAAAATACTAGAAGAGGGTGCAGGGAAAACCCTTGAAGAAATCGGTCCAGGCAAGTATTTTATGCAGAGGACCACCCGGGCAATTGAAGAACTTCAAAAATACACTACTGGGACCTGATCAAACTAAAAAGCTTCTGCACAGCCATGAACACAGTAAGTAAAGCAAGCAAACGGCCCTCAGAATGGGAGAAGATATTTGCAGCTATGTCTCTGACAAAGGTTTAATAACCAGAATCCACAGAGAACTCAAATGTATAAGAAAGAAAAGAACAAGTGATCCCATCACAGGCTGGGCAAGGGATTTGAAGAGAAACTTCTCTGAAGAAGACAGGCACACGGCCTTCAGACATATGAAAAAATGCTCATCATCTTTAATCATCAGAGAAATGCAAATCAAAACTACTTTGAGATATCATCTAACTCCAGTGAGACTAGCCTATATCACAAAATCTCAAGACCAGAGATGTTGGCGTGGATGTTGAGAAAAGGGAACACTTCTGCACTGCTGGTGGGAATGCAAATTAATACATTCCTTTTGGAAAGATAATCCATCGATCCACGAATGGATTAATAAATTGTGGTATATGTGCACCATGGAATATTATGCAGCCTTAAAGAAAGATGGAGACTTTTTACCTCTTTCATGTTTACATGGATGGAGCTGGAACATATTATTCTTAGTAAAGTATCTCAAGAATGGAAGAAAAAGTATCCAATGTACTCAGCCCTACTATGAAACTCATTTATGACTTTCACATGAAAGCTATAACCCAATTATAACCTAAGAATAGGGGGAAGGGGGAAAAGGATGGGAGGGAGGGGGGAGGTGAGCAGAGGGAGGGTAATTACAGAGGGAGGGATTACACCTGCAGTGCATCTTACAAGGGTATGTGTGAAACTTAGTAAATGTAGAATGTAAACGTCTTTACACAATAACTAAGAAAATGCCAGGAAGGCTTTTTTAAGCAGTATGATGAAAATGTGTCAAACGGTCTATAAAACCAGTGTATGGTGTCCCGTGATCGCATTAATGTACAGAGCTTTGATTTAATAATATATTAATTAATAATTAAATATTATTAAAATATTATTAATAATTAATATTTTATTAATAATAAAATAATTTAAAAATTAAAAAAATACACAAGCCAAACATCTGCTATCTGCAGGAAACACACCTAGCCTCAAAAGACAATTTAAAACTCAGAATTAAGTGTTGGAAGACAATTTTTCAGGCAAATGGAATTCTGAAGAAACAGGGGTTTGCGGTCTTATTTTCAGATACAAGTGGATTTAAAGAAAGTAATGTTAAAAAAGAAAAAGATTGACACTTTCTATCGGTCAAGGGAATAACACAACAAGACATTTCAATTCTAAACATTTATGCACCCAATTCAAAGGCTCCCAGATTCTTGAAACAGACCTTACTTAGTCTGAGCAATATGATATCCTATAACACCATAACAACAGGAGACTTTAACACTCCTCTCACAGAGCTGGACAGATCCTCTAAACAGAAATTAAACAAAGATATAAGTGTCTTAAATGTGACCCTAGAACAACTGTGTTTGATAGACGTATATAGAACACTTCATTCCTAAGGAAAAAAAAAAATAGAACACTCCATCACAAAGATAAAGAATATACATTCTCCTCATTGCCCCATGGAACATTCTCCAAAATTTATCATATCCTAGGACACCAAACAAACCTCAATAGAATCAAAAGAATTGAAAATTTACCTTGTATCTTCTCAGTCCGCAAAGCATTAAAGATAGAACTCAGCTCCAACAAAATTGTTCAACCCCATACAAAGGGATGGAAATTAAACAACCTTATGCTAAATGACAGTTGGATGCAGGAAGAAATAAAACAGGAAATCATTAACTTCCTTGAGCATAACAACAATGAAGACACAAGCTACCAAAACCTGTGGGATACTGCAAAAGCAGTTCTGAGAGGAAAATTTATCACTTTATATGCCTACATCTGAAAAACAGAAAGATAGCACATCAACAAACTCACAAGCCATCTTATGGAATAGTAAAAAAAGAACAATCTGAACCTAAAAACAGCAGAAAAAAAAGAAATATCCAAAATTAAATCAGAGATCAATGAAATTGAAAACAAAAGAATCATTCAGAAAATTAATGAAACAAGGAGTTGGTTTTTTTAAAAAATAAATAAAATAGATAAACCTTTTGCCAGATTAACTAGAAGTAGAAAAGTAATATATCTAGTATCCTCAATCAGAAATGATAAAGGGGAAAAAACAACGGATGCCACAGAGATACAAGAGATCATCTCTGAATACTACCAGAAACTCTATGCCCAGAAATTTTACAATGTGAAAGAAAAGGATCAATCTTTGGAATCACACCCTCTCCTTAGACTTAGCCACATGGAAATAAATCTTCTGAACCGACCAATTTCAAGCACTGAAATCAAAGAAACAATAAAAAATCTTCCAACAAAAAAATGCCCTGGTGTGGATGGCTTCACACCAGAATTCTATCAAACCTTCAAAGAAGAGCTCATTTCCATACTGCAGACATTATTCCAAAACAGTGAGGAGGAATAAATTCTCTCCAACATGGTCTTCCAAGCAAACATCACCCTGATACCAAAACCAGGGAAAGACCCAACTAAAAAGGAGAATTTCAGACCAATTTCACTAATGAATACAGACACAAAAATTCTCAACAAAATCCTAGCCAATAGATTACAGCTTATCATCAAAAAGTCATACATTATGATCAAGTAGGTATCATCCCAGGGATGCAAGCCTGGTTTAACATACACAAGTCCATAAACATTATTCACATATCAACAGAAGCAAAACCAAAGACCATATGATCCTTTCAATAGATGCAGAAAAAACATTTGAAAAATCCAGCATCCTTTTCTAATTAGAACACTGAAGAGTATAGGCACAGGTGGCACATTTCTTAAACTGATCAAAGCTATCTATGACAAACCCACAGCTAATATCTTACTGAATGGAGTAAAACTGAAAGCTTTTCCACTTAGAACTGGAACCAGACCAGGTTGTCCTCTATCGCCACTAGTATTCAACATAGTGCTGGAAGTTCTAGCCAATACAATTAGACAAGAGAAGGAAATAAAGGGAATTCAAATGGGAGCAGAGGAGATCAAACTCTCTCTCTTTGCTGATGACATGATCTTATACTTAGAGAATCCCAAAGACTCAACCACAAGACTCCTGGAAGTCATCAGAAAAATACAGTAATGTCTCAGGATAGAAAATCAATGTCCACAAGTCAGTAAGTAGCCTTTGTATACACC